>NC_056729.1:904750359-904940359 GCF_019279795.1 Protopterus annectens
ACTAGTGGCCACGTTGAGTTGTGCATTAGTTCTCACTTCGAACCAATGCCTACTTTAAGCTCTCTGGATTTTCCATTAATAAGGACAGTACAAAACAATTCACTTCTTGTTAGTAAATTCACTGCAACAACTCTTTCATCAAGCACTGATTCACCATCTACATAGAAAGCTGACTTCAACTTGCTTTTTTGTGTGACCTTTCTTTACAACTGTGTGAGGCTTACTTGATTTGCAAATCTTTTGGAAATGGTTTCATTTTTTACACTGCTGACATTGCTGACCAAATGCTAAGAACTTCTCTCTTTTAGACTCACGATTTTCACCACAGTTATGAGAGTTAACAATAAAGCTAGACTTGGGTTTTGCTGATTTATGCTTGTACTGCACCGAGCTTGCTCCTTTCTTAGAACTTGCTGAAAAGCTACGTGGTTTCCCTGGTGAACCAGCAGGGGGTGGCTGCCATGCTCTTGGGCCTGTCCTATTTGCCACGTGTTGTATGCTATCTATATTTGCTCTGCAACTTACTGAAACCATGCTGTTGTTACTCACAAGCATACTTGTGTGTTTCTCTGTCACCTCATGTATTTGACAAATCTCTATGGCTTTCCTCAATGCTAATTCACTGTTATGAAGCAAAGTCTTTCTCACAGCAGCATTATTAATACCACATACAAGCCTGTCCTTTATCAACTCATCTTTTAAGTCACCAAAGTGACACGTTTTAGCTTTGTTTCTCAGGTCAGTTATACAAGCTGCAAAAGTTTTCCCTGGTTTCTGATCTCTCATGTAAAACAAATGCCTATCTAATGTAATATTTGTCTGGGGGTTACACATTTGTTCTGAACTTGCACTTCAAATACTCAGGGTCTTTCCTTGATTCAGCCTGTACAACAATATGACAGTTTTCACCTTCTCCTTCATATACTGCTGGTACATACAGAAATAAATGCTCTCTTTCTATGGCCTCTGCCCTAGCTAGGTTTAGCAAAATGAATCCCCTAGTGCATGCATCTCTATCTGCCTAAGTTGCTTGTATAAAAATATCATACTCTTGCTCAAATATTCTCCAGTTGTTTGCAATATTCTGATCAAACCCAAGTGGTAGGGGCTTTGGAAATCTGTCTGCCATATTAACACATACCAGTGAAGGTTTTTTTACAAATAAGCACAAACATGCACACATGCACTTATGCCAGAAACCTAAGCCAGTTAAGCTTTGTTCAATGCCTTTGTGCCTCTAAATTCATGCTTTGTTTTTTTTGGTCTTCTTGAAGTTATGCTATTAGACAAACTCATAGTACCTTTAAATAATTGGACTTTGCAAAATAAAACTCTTGTTCACTGTAATACTTTTGTAATATTGTTTTGCAAGAAATCACCTCTTATCAGTGTAAGAAGCATATCAAATAACCAGACTATGTGACTGAACTGGGCTTCTTTGTAATTATTGTATTTTAAAGCCATTTATCATCACTTTAAGAAATATCTCAAACAACTTCACGATTCAAATGCACTGAGCGTCTTTGCCCCAAAGTCAATAACATTTCACAGTAATTGCACTTTGCAAATAAATTGTATATAGCACACAGAAATTTCACCAAAAGGGCGGTACCTTGCTAGGCAACTCTTTAAATGAAGGCTATTTATAAATAGACACACCCACCACAAGAAATGACTATACTTTGACTGTATTTCATGAAATAGTTGCACCTTGCACACAATAAACTCTTCAAAATACATGCACAGTAATAAGCACACACTGTAAGCACTTTTGCACACTTTGCGATACTTTGTATAACTTTAGATATGCCAGTGATACAATATGAAGTCATGGTTATGCCAAAACACTGCACTTTGCCAAAACACATGGTCGCCTTGCTTTATTTTTGCTTAATGTTCCCTTTTTGCCTTTATTATATTCGTTTTGCTCGTTTAAGCCCTTTCATGCCCACTGTACTTTACTTGTACTCGTTTTACAGTAAACATGTCAGTTTTGCATCAAACACACTCATTTTGCTTTAAACATGCTCATTTTCTTTACTGTTAATTGTTTCATCCAATACCTTTGTTTCAAGCATTCCCTTTAGTTAATAAGTCTTTTGTGCATTCCACGTGCTTAATAATGTGGTTTGTGTCCTTGTAATACCCCCTTTTGTCTTTTTACCAAAGAAACAGTTTGCGCTAATTTTCATTACCTTTGACTCTTTTCTGGCTCTTTTCATGCTTGTTTCTCTTAGTTTTACCTTCACTGTCATCTTGGCACTTCATGGCACAGAATATTATTCTCTGCCATCCCGGTTCTGACACCATGTTGCTCTCCTACTTTGGACACAATAGAAGACTCTTTGTGTGTTCTGTTCAAGCAGCTTTATTTTAAGCAAACATATCACTGTAGGTTACTGACTTTAACTTAAGTAACTTATATACAAACTAACAACTGCAATCATGCATGCTCACTCACTCTCTGGCTGCTCTTTCAAAATGGCACTATGGCTTGCACGTGTCTAGAATTTATATGTGCATGTACAGTCTTTAACTTGCTTCTTAAAGACACAGCACCCATCACAAACACCCTGATCTACAGGGGGATGCACATTCTACACTTGTTAGTTATAAGCACTAATTTTGAGATAACTATAATCCAGGCTAAGAGGAATACCAAAATGTACTGCAGTATTAAATATATTTTATTATCACATTCACAGTTAAAATATTGCTGTTCTGAGGATTGCAGCTGCAGTCCTTAAATTTCTGCACTCCTCAAGTGCGAAGCCCAAGAACCCCTTCATGTTGTGGCCAGCCAGCCTTTCTGGGCATCAGAAAACCATAAATGGGGATATGTTAGCCTCAAGTTGCCTAACCCATTGCTAGTTGCCTTGTGATGTCACTCCTTGTGATTATGTTTTATTTATTCGTATGCCAGCCAGCAAGCACAGATGATTACGGCTCGACCTGTTAATGATCTACCTCTTGCATACAAGGTGCAGGGTTTGATTCCTTCCACCTCCATTAAATTAAAGTTTGACTGTAGCAGACAGTGTTCCTGGAGTGTCACTTAAATGAGACACCTGTGTCAAATGCGCTTACTTGGTTAACAAATGTATAAAAAATATATATTTACAGTATTTATTTCCTTTACATTTATTTACTGGAAAAGTATGACTGGTTGGTATCCCCTTTTTAGCTGCTTGGGGAGAAAATCTCCAAAAAATGGTTATCAGAATTTATTGCAACAAATATACTCTAGACTTGAGCATGTATAAAAACATAGGTAAAATCTAACATAGTAAAATTTGGCACAATTGTAGGTGATATTATAGTAGCTTTATAAAAGACTTGATGTGTACTTAATTGAAGTGGCAGCAGAGCATTTCACAGTCTGGAAGCATTAAGAAGGGCATATCATATTGCAGAAGACCATATCCCCCTCTCAAAACAAATGCATCTTTTGAGGGATAAGGTTTGTAAAAGAGAATGTATTGAACTGAGGCTAATGAAGGTTAAGTAAGGGATACAGTATGAGTCAGAAGAAACTTAGAGGTGATTAACAAACGATATAGTAGCTATGTCTGAAAAAGGAAAGTCTATGTCACTGTATAGGGGAAAAGAAATTTAGATCAAGTCAAGACTCTCAGAAATAGAGTTTTTTTTTTTTTAAGGAGAGATTTACAGTGATAAATCCAGATATTCTTGGAATATGATTTGAGTGAGGACTTGCAGAAGCTGAGTTTGTTGAACTTTTGGATAGAAATGGGTAGGGAGTTCCAGAATTTAGCAACATAGCTAGAGTAAAGGGAATCACTGCAGTAGTTTTGGGATGAAGTGTTATAAATAAATAAATGTTTTGTAGGAATGTTTTCTTTCAGTAGTATACCACTGAAGAAATGCATACCGTAGTTACTTGGCTGGTGTAGACAGTTACACCTCATTTCCCAGTTTGTCATGCTTCAACAGGCTAAGCAAGTCAGACAATTTGCTTTCCATGTATGGTCAATGTGATGTTGATGGACACCAAGGTACCAATGTTACTGCCCATGGCAATTTATCTGGTATGGCCACTGAGAGGCATGCAGTGTGTATGTATGCAATATGCCGCTAACACATCACGCTTCCAATGGCCAGGCAGGTAGGACATCCACTCATCTACTTCCACTAGTGAAGAATACACAGAGGCCTTGTGTTAGGGACAGAAAGTGGAGACTGCTGGCTTGTAAACAACAGCAACAGAAGGCACAACATCTTTTAAAAAAAGCTGTTAGAAATTCATTAATTCATGCTTAGAAGGCATGGCATTACAAAGGGTCTAACAGCTTTTAATACATTAGCACTACAAAAGGGCATTTCTTTCTTTCTGTCTGCTGGGACCAGTGCCTTTATCTGGTGACCCATGTACATTGACAGGCTTTTTGCCTAGGATCAGTGTTATAGGTAATCATTAAGTTCACCCACAATCAATGATAGGTTCACTCCAGCTGTTGTCTATGTTTTGCTCAAAAGATCTGCTGAGTACAACAAAATCATTATCACAGACACGGAGAAGAACCAATAGTTAATACAACCATTTATCCCTGGGAAGCGAGTGACAACACTTTACAAAATCATTACCTCAGGGGAATAATATTGGTATAATAAACATTACATCATGAATGTTAGAATTATCTTTGCCTAAATCAAACTGAACACCACTATTGTATGCATCCTCAACAGAATTTGATCTTCATGATATTTGGAACATTTAATTACATACTAGGATGTGATGAAGTTCATGTATCATGCATGTTCTTTCTTTACTTGGAAGTGTATTATCACTGTTGATGGCATGTAGGCGCACTCCCAGATATGAGTACTGAATCAGCTGCTCTTATTCAGGCAAGGAAAAGATATATATATACAATGTCTATTCATGCTATAATGGTCCTGGAAAAGTAGTGATAAAGTCTCTGGAGATTATGAATACATCAATTGCATTCATTGCACCTTTACTGAGCTTACATAGCAACAGTTACTGCTGAGGCGATGGCAGATGTTTAAAATGTGAAACATAAGAGTCTGATTTTTAGGAATCCTTCTTTTGCTTGAAGATTGCATAGACTGAAACTGTTGTAGAATAATTATGTTATGGGTATGAGTTGCAGAGGTTACATTTATTTTAGAGTCCATACACTTTTATTCAGAAGGAAATATTGCTTTAGAATTATCTGCATCATGTTGACAATCTATGTTTCTCTACTAGAAGCAGAATTTTTGAATAATGTCCCCTGAAGTGCTTTGTTAAAAGGCAATGTTTCATCCACACTGGGATCATGTAAATATTTAAAGAAGCTGTTCATCCCATCAAGAAATATATTTCTCTGACTTACTCAAAAGCATGATTCTTCTACAAAGCTGTTGGCTGTACCTTACTAGCAACTAACTTGATGGAAATGTTTAAATGATAATTTAAAAGAAATTTAAACCATCTGTGAGACACAATTATACTGGTAGATTTGGTATCCATGTGACTACATTCCCATTGTGAATATATTTTTATAGTAAACAGGAGTGACAATATATTGGTAAAACTCATGAGCATTATGCTGTTTAGGTTCCCATGGAAAAACAAGGTTCACAGTCATTTGAAACCGTGCAGGTAAAAATAAGAATATATATCAGGGTGCCATAAGCAGATACTTTGTAGAATGTACGCCCATATGAAACTATGTGCAATTCCTGTGAAAGCTCCAAAGCTGCTTCCAGATATGGGGATATAGTTACTGAATTATATGTTGATTTTTTTTTTACTCATGTCAGTGTGGTAAGGGAATCTGTACTGATACTATTATACACAAACATGCTGCATAAAAAAAGAAGTTTCATGTATTCTAGATATCCACACCTGCCACAGCACCAACATTATCTATTCAGGAATGATATATGCAGTCACTGAGTTATGTCATATGGATTTATTTCACACAGCCATTTATTTGCAGAATGTAATTAGTAAGACATTTGGAGAGAATAAATCAGGATTAAAAGCATGTAACACATGCTATTCTATATCTTTAGGTGGGATTATTTTGTATTTATTTATGTATTTATTGTTACACTCATTTTGTTGACTTTTTAATTACTTATTTATTAAGAACCTTTTTAAAATGCATATTTATTACTTTACAGCTGCCTATAACTTTTAATTTCCAGTTCATATTTTGTTGTCTTGTACACTAGTTGATCCCAATAGTTACTTAGATTTTTAGATATTTTTGTCAGATTTAACTCCAGATTTATAACCATCCAGCAACATTTGACAAAATAGTTTAAATCATATTCTTGTAGACTGATTATATCAGGCTTTATTTCTTTAGGCTCTAGATAAATTACAAACAAAGAACTTATTTGGTATCGGTAAATTGTATTAGTTCACATGGGCATACAACCAATAGTCTGCAATTCATAGGTTCAAAGGAGGTTACTAGGCTAATGACCCTAGGGCCTTTACAAGCCTAGCCATGTAGAAAACCGGTGGATCCTAATTGACCATAGCTAGATGATCATTGTTAGCACAGTGATTCCATGATCTGCACCTGCTACCCCTGTCCATGAGGGACATAGATGCCACCCCCAGGATGAATTTACAGTCAGCCATCAAATCGTCAAGGTTCTGCTTAAATATTATCATTGAGGAGCTCTGCTTCATGTGAAGTGGGAGCTTAATCCAGAGGAGTGGCAATCTCTGTGAGATATAGCTGTCTGTCCAACATGTTTTGTTAATTTCACAGGCTTGGTTGAGATCCCTGGAACAAGTGACTCTTGCCCCATTTGATTTGTGGATGTGCAACATTTCTATAAGGGCAGAGTCAGAGACTGCTCTGTAAGCCAGGTACAGGTCACCTCTCAGCAGTCTGTATGATACAGAGTACAGTGACAGGGCTTTCAGTCTTTTCAGGCAAATAAGATTTTGGAGGCCTGGATTCTCTTGGTTAGAAACCTCTGTGGTCTCTCCAGTTGCTGCACGTGTCTGGTGAGATACATACAGAAGGCAGCATTGTACTCAGTTAGTGGTTTGATAAGGGTCGAGTACAGTGAAGTTATAACCTCCTTAGTCTTGAATGTGGTGCCCTTATTTATGAGATAAGCAATGTAGAAGGCTTTCCTTACCACTATGGACATATAGTGATTGATGTTGGATTGCTATCAACCTGTGTTCTCAAGCCTCACACCACTGGGTTTGAGCTTAGAAGAGTTCTATCTCTATCATAATTAGCAGGGGCTACTTCTTTGCCATAGGGGATAATGAGGCATTTTTTTGCATTTAGCTTTAGTCCATGACTTTGGCACCAGTCATTTGTCTATGTCAGCCCCTTCTGTAATATGCTTACATAGTTGGGGTACTCACTGATTGCGCCCAATTTGCAGTCATCTGCAAACTTTTTAAGCCACAGGCTATTTACTTTTGCCTGGACTTCAAAGAAATAGATTCCAATCAGAAGAGGGCCCAGCAGAGATCCTTATGGTACCTCACTGGTAACAGTTCTACTGTTGGAGGTGGAATCCCCACCTTTGACAGTGTGCATCTTCGGTGAGCCAGTTGGCTATCCATCTAGTGATGTATGGGTTTCTCAATGATCCCTGAGTGGAGGATTGTGTCAAAAGATAGGTAGTATGTACTGCTTTGCCCTCGTCCAGGGCTTTATGACATTCTCAAAGAAATCCACTAGGTTTAATAAGCAAGATCTACCCTTGATGAAACCAAACTGGGTCAGGTCAAAAGTTTGAAAGTTGCCTGTGTCTTTGTTAATAATTCCAGGATGATTCTTTCCATGGCTTTGCAGATAAGGCTGGTTAGGCTTATGGTTCAATAGTTTCCTGGGTTGTTGGATGTACCCCCTTTGACCAAGGGGATTACTGTTGCTGCCCTCCACTCTACCAGAACAAAGCCAGTGCTCAAGCTATAGTTAAAGAGTGTCAAGTGGTTCTGCTAGATCTTGTTTAAGATTGATTAGTAAGCAAACTGGGATGTCATCTGGTCTCACAGAGGCCATGTTTTGGGGCTTTGAGAGTGCTTATATGTCCTGTTATTTGGAGATACTCAGTAGAGGACCTGTGTCAGAAATGCTTTGGTGTATTGCTGGTGGGGAATGGGGGGGGGGGGGTGAAGTCATTGCCAAATCTGTCAGATAGCAGGTTGGCAATTTCCTCTGGTTCAGTGTCAGTGGTACTGCTGCCCACTATAAGTTCGACACACAGCTTGGCATTCCCTTTTAAGTTTCAGATGTAGCTAAAATATGTCTTATGGTTGTATTTAGATAGGGATGTTAATTTAGTCCCATAACTACCCTTAGAGGACTTTACAAGATATCTGATTTGCTTATTCAAGCTGTGGAGGGTATTCTTCCTCTGTTGAGTAATTTCCCTCTTGTTCTTAGATATCAGTTCATTTCTTTTCTTATATAACTTATTTATACTTACAGTCCACTAGGATGGCTTGTTTTATCAGGAGGACCTAGTTTTAGCTCTGTCGGGTACAGCTGAGTCAATATATTTGTTTATGTGGCAATACAGGGTATTTGTGTACTCTTCTGTATAGGAGTCATTGTTGGTTGTGTTAGCAGGGGCTTTGAACCTTTTTCTACCATTGCTTAATAGGCTATGCTATAGTTTGCTTTCGACAAAATCTTCAATTTTTTTGCACCTCTGTGGATGTCAGGGCTAATCTTTACTTCAAATGAGACTGATTTATGGTCTCACCTTACTAGGCTGGGCAACACACAAGGAATAGTGTAGTGACCCCCATTGTTGGTGAGTACTTGGTCTAGGACATGTTAGCCCCTTGTGGGGGTACATCCCAACTGTTCCATGACGTTTGAATTTAAAAAATCCAGGAACCTCAGAGTGATCGTGTTTGTGCTTGTGTAAGTCTCCCAGTCCATGGAATCCACATAGGAGGTGTGCTTTCCCTGGTTCATGTTGGGGGACCTGTAGCTAGCGAGATGTGGTAGGGTACTTTTCCTGTAGTTATTTGGACCTGCATTAGCTCAAGAAAGTCATACTATTTTACCCGTCTTGAGGTGCATTTGGATTTATTCAAGATGGCTACACCTCCACCTTTGGTTCAGAGTAATGGTGAGTGTGGAAGAGAGGTGAAGAAGAGAGCACAGGCAGGGTGGAATGGGTGGAGAAGAGTGTCAGGAGTGATTTGTGACAGACGGTACCAGTAAGAGTGATAGGGAAGGTCTACAATAGGGTACTGAGACCAGCTATGTTGTATGGGTTGGAGACGGTGGCACTGACAAAAAGGCAGGAGTCAGAGCTGGATGTGGCAGAGTTGAAGATGTTAAGATTTGCACTGGGTGTGACAAGGATGGACAGGATTAGGAATCAGTATATTAGAGGGTCAGCTCAGGTTGGACGGTTTGGAGACAAAGCCAGAGAGACGAGATTGCGTTGGTTTGGACATGTGCTGAGGAGGGATGCTGGGTATATTGGAAAAAGGATGCTAAGGATGAAGCTGCCAGGTAACAGGAAAAGAGGAAGGCCTAATATAAGGTTTATGGACGTGGTGAGAGAGGACTTGCAGGTGGTTGGTGTGACAGAGCAAGATGCAGAGGACAGGAAGAATTGGAAACAAATGATCTGCTGTAGCGACCCCTAACGGGAGCAGCTGAAAGAGAAGATAAAGAAGAATATTATGAAAGTTCAGAAATATATTAAGTACATGATACTTTTTATAATTACTTTAATTTTTGAAAGCTGAACATTTGTATTTGTTGTATATATTAACTTTGTGATGCATTTAAATATATGGAAAAGAAGAGCACAGAAATGCATCTTAGAAGTGCTGGTATTTCCTTTTTAAGAAACCTCAGAAGTAACTTTTGTAAATGAAAAGGTTATGTATGGGTGCAACTTGAGTGGTTGCTGAGCTATTATAAGTTGTTTACAAAATATTACAAATGCAGTAGTAACTGTGTTTACTGTGTCTTACAAAATTTGATTTAAGACCTAGAACCTAAAGAATACTACTAGTATAAAAATAGTTTATGCTGATGAGTGTGCCATTCATATTTCTTTCATAACACCTATGGTTCCAGAGATACAAACATTTGTTTAAAATGTAGGGACATAATTTGATTCTGTCAAAAGACTTAGGCTCCACCCACTTGAAGTTACAAAGCAGACTTCTTGAGCTCTGTTGGAGAGAATGAGTTAAGAGTAGTTTTATATAGGATGTGGGCACAGGTTTCAAGGTGAAAGTGGATGTGGTGATATGTGGATGTTCGGCAGGGTTGTGATTAGATGTTGAGAAATCCTTTGTTCGAGGTGTTATATGATCCATAAAGTAAGAGTTGAGCAGTATTGCAGTTTCAAGTGGTGAGGGGTTTGGGTTGGATTTTTGGCCAGGATGTAAGATTTCTTTAATGGATGTCCAAAATGTTTAAGGGTTGTGTTTAGTATTATATTGAAAGTTATTATAGTATATTATTTTGTCTTCATGTATTTGCTTTTTAGTATGACTGTGAAGCATTATGATGTTTTCAAGTTATTGAGGTGTTTTATACTTTTGCCATTCTTTCCATGCTTTTTCTCTGTCCTGCACTGGCATTTAACTCTTTTTGGATAGCCAAATTACTTTATTTGTTTTCAGTCTCTTACTTCTAGGAGATGCAAGGCTATTTAGGATATTTTGAAAAAGTTCTATTAAATTCAGTTACCGCATCATCTAAGGGAGGAATTTTAGAAAGCTCTAATTAATAGATGATAGTGTAGTAATCAACATTTCTGGGTTAAACTTGGAAAGGTTATGTATTGTTTTATAAATGTTTGTCTTTTCGACTTTTCCCAGTTAGGGGTCGCCACAGCAGAACTCTGGCCCACTAATGATTGGCAGTTGATTTTTATGGTGCCGAGTTGCCAGCCCGACGCCCAACCTTCAGCGAAGGCACGCCCATTCACGCATGTCCTTTGGAGGCCACTCGACCTCGGGGAGAACATGCATACTCCACACAGAAGGCACTCCAGCCGAGAATTGAACAGGAGAACCTCTTGCTGTGAGGAACAATGCATCCGCTGTACCAGCGCGGAATTATGTATTGTTTTATAAATATGTTATTTAAATGGCTGTGGCTGTGTGAGTTGTCTGGCTTTTAATTTCTCCAAATCTTTTGGGTTTCTAATACCATGACAATAATGGACCCCATTCCTATGTGAAAGTACAATTAAAGTTCATGAAATTAGGATGTTTCAATCTTTGATGTCAGCCAGAAGTACTCTTTGCAGCACCTGCAATGTGCCCAGTAATGACTCCTCCTGCAATTTGTATGGAGTTGCATGGATTGGTAAGATATCCATATATGATCATAGATTCTTTTTCATAAGACCTGCTGCTCCTACTAATGTTGGAACTGCCTGGGTATCTTTCTTCCACATTGCTCCCATTTCTGCCTGCAGATCCTGATATTTTATGACTTTGTGTCTTTGCACACAAATCACCGTCCTCACTGGATTTGGTGATTTCAATAATCAATGCTACTTTTGTCTTCTTTTCACGGATCACTATATCTGGTTTCCTAGCATCTATTTTTTGAACTGTTGGTAATGGGTGATCCCATGTGATATAAACTTCATTTTCTATAATGCATTGTGGCTCATGTTTCCATTGAATTTCAGCTACTTCAGTAATGTTTGCATGATCCCCAGTGCAACAGTCTTGCTACATTATTATGCCTTTCAGTGTACAGTCCTTCTGCCATTAGTATGTCACAACCAGCAACAAGATGTGCGACTGCTTCCAATTTTGTTTTACAAAACTTACATTTATCAGTTTCTCCCACATGTTCAATTGACTTTGTAAACCAGTGTGTACGTAGCCCATTATCTTGAGCTGCAATACTAACCTTTCATCTCTTGGTTTGAATTTGCCTCTCCTCAACCATTCCTGCGTTCATTTATGATCAGCATGAGGTTCTTCCAGAAGTTTTCTATACTTGCAACTGTATTATGCTTTTTTGTTTCGTTGATCTGTTCCCTCTTCTATACTCTTCTAACAGCGACACTTCTTGTCTTAATTGCTTTATAGTTTTCTCTATTTGATACTTCCATGATTGTATTTGATTTCTCCCCTTCCTTTCCCTCACTACCCCGTGTTCTTGTGGTAGAACGTTATCAGTAATTAATTTAGCTGCACAGTAATATATCTTGTTTACTTCTATTGTATATTGTAAGTTGTCTGGTTGTATAGCTTGGGAGATGATCACTGAGAGAGTCTGAAAGGTCACTTAATAACTGAGAAGAATCAGTTCATAGCTAGAACAAAGCAGTTAACAAAGAGATGCAAGTTTGTCTGACCACTCCCACCCCAGTAACTCTATCTGATAAGAACCAAGAAGAAGTAGCGAACAACTTTAATACATTCTTCACCGAAACTATTCAGTCACTAGCTAGCCAGCTACCCGCTCCCTCCACCACCCCCAAAAACACCACACCCAAACCCCCAATATCATTCAATCTACAACCCATATCTACCACTTACATTCGAACCCGACTAAAAAAATTAAAGCCAACTACCCTCTCAGCTGATCTTCTACCAGCAGAATACCTGCAAATTGCTGCAGATGTAATTGCCTACCCCATATCAATCTTAATAAACAGAACCATTACTGAGTCCACAATCCCAGCAATATGGAAAATATCTCATGTCATACCTCTTCATAAAGGTGGAACATCCACTGAACTTTCGAACTACAGGCCAATAGCCATCTTATCTCCACTTGCAAAAATAATGGAAAAGTGTGTCCATAAACAACTAATGTCCTATCTCATCCATAACAAGTTATTAACTGAATGTCAGCATGGATTTAGACCCCATCATAGCACGACAACTGCCCTTCTCTCTTTTACCGAAAAAATCAACCATCATCGGAACAACAAAAATATTTCCTCTGCACTCTTTCTAGATATGTCGAAAGCCTTTGACATGGTAAACCACCAGATCCTTCTCAAAACCCTAGAAACCTTTCACCTAGACACCCATGTCCTAAACTGGTTTCAGGCCTACCTCGTAGGCAGACAACAAGCAGTTATATGGCAGAACAAGCTCTCATCCCTACTACCAAACAGCATTGGCATACCCCAAGGGTCCATATTAGGACCTCTTCTCTTCTCAATATTCATAAACGACCTGCACTCAGCCATCCCCGAAGCCACCTGCATCCAATATGCAGATGACTCTACTCTCATCTGTTCCAATCCCACACTTGACAACCTTCTAAAAGCCACCCAACACTGCTTTACCATAGTTGAAAATTGGCTAACTGACCATCACCTCATATTAAACCCAAAAAAAACCCAACTACTTCTCTTTCATCCAACTAACCCTACACCTTTCACACAATTTACTATCCAATCCAATAATGGAACTACTATCTCTCCTACTACAAACACTAAACTACTAGGAGTAATTATAGACAATAAACTCCGATTTGACACCCACATTAACCAAACTATTAAAACAGTAAACAAAAAACTAGGGTCTTTATATAGATTAAAAACCTTCCTAACTCCAGCCGCTAGACTAGCCACTGCCCGGTCACACCTTCTATCCACACTACTATATGCCTCCCCCATCTTCACTAACCTTAATAAATCAGACCTAAATCGTCTCTCCACTTGTTATAAACACATTGCTAGATTCATCACTGCCCTGCCCTACAGAACACACCATTGTATAAACCTGAAAAAACTTGACTGGCTAGAACTCCCGAATCTTCTCCAGAAATATCAACTTTTAGAAGCCTTTAAAATCCTGAAACACCCAGAGAACACACCTGCCGTAAAAAACATACTAACCCCCTACACCAACCTTAGTTCTCTACGCTCATCTGACAAACTCCTAATACAAACCAGCAAGGCCCATAACATAGGTGGGGATAGACTGTACTCTAATGTCATCGGAAAAGTGTGGAACTCTCTCCCAAATAAATTAACGTCTTTACCATCACTAGCTTTATTCAAAAAAGGACTTGAAATCCACCTTAAATCGCATTGGATATGTCCTTGTATGAACCCGGACTAAGATTACCATGAGCAATTCTGCATAGATATGGGCAATTTTTGACCTAGTCAACCAAGGGTCTACTAACCTGAATACAATGAATGTAATCAAATGAAACTTCTATTGCTGCACTGTTATCTCTCTAAAACTATGTATATGTTTTCTGTCCTTTGGCTTGCTGTCTTCTGTCTTATTATATGTCATTTAACCCTGTTGGAGCTTTTCTCCCCGGGACTCCGCTGAAAATGGACATGTATCCAGTCGTACTATCCCGGTCAACAAATGTAAAATAAAATAAAAATAAATAAAATTGTCTGTCATTTCCTGAGACTAAATAACTGACATAAGCAGTATAGTCCACTGGTCAAGCAAAAGGGGACAGTGGCCAACTTAGTAAGTGGTCCTTAGAGTACGCAGACTATTTCACAGAGACTTTTGATCACAGAGCAGGCTTGTTACCTAAATCTATGTTGAAACTGTGTATATTTTTGAACTGTTGAAACTTTAAGTTTGTATCTATATAAATAACCTTTACCTGTATAATTGTACTAAAGTAACTTCCTGGAGCTTATCTCCCTGGGACTCTACTGAAAATGGACATGCATCCAGTTAGACCACCCCGGTCAACAAATGTAAAATAAAATAAATATATTTAACTGATTAAAGTTAATAATCAGCATGTTTCTTTGTGATAATTATGCTTATATTAAACAACAACAAAGTGCTCAATAAACTTGTAGGTGTGAGGCCTTTTTTCAGACTGTGAGAGAATAAGAACAAACAAAAACTACAATGAACTTAGAAAGAATGTATAAAACCAGACAACTAGAGACAGTAAATACTAAAAGCTCTAATATCATAGAATACAGGATATGTATCACCAAGTAAAAGGTAAATAACAGCAAGTACTTATACAACGCTGGGCTGCAGTGTTTAGGGAAAACAGATTTAAAAATGTGATGTGTGTATTCTTCTTTGGAGAACTTAGTTACGCATATATGACAAATACTCTAGTGATCAACTTAGCATGCAGCTAACTGTTGTGCACTATTTAGAAAAACAGATTTAAAAATGAGGTGTGCATTCAGTTTTAGAGAATTCTGCTACACATTTATGGCGTGTACTCTATTGACCACTGTAGAATGCAGCTAATTGCTGTACTGCTGAGATTAAGAATTGAAGAGCAGAAATGCTAAATATCTTTGTTTTAAATTTTAGCTCTGGATATCACAAATGAGACATTATGCTATGTCAGACACTACTGCGTTTAAGCCTTCTACAGTAGTGTGCAGGCACCACAACTTTTTTCCCTCTAATAAGCCTAGATGTGCTAAGTGTTCTGTCCACTATCTGACTAGGTTTGTCCATATACAGCTTAAATAATATTAATTAGCAAGTGTGCTAAGATGCCGCAAATTGTTGTAATGTGTTTTAATAGGCTTTGCATTAAACTGATGCCAAAAGCATTCATGTCAGCTATGCATGAAGTATGATCTCTTAATTTATGTAACTAATTTACTAGAATTTTCTCCCTTAGAGAGAGAGAACCAGTAATTATGGTATACTGCTTGCCTTTATTTTTGCACAGTGGTATTACCATGTGAGATGTTTTGCTTCTGTTCAAAGTAAGGCAAATGAGGGACATAGCAACATGAAAAAATGCATGGCACTAAATCTGAAATGCTGTCTGGCTGCCAACAAGACTTTTATAAATGCCAGTTTGCTTTATTTCACCCCCACAGGAATCAGTAGAGTAGAGTAATGTAGGGAAGAAATAACAGAACTGAATGTGCTTTCTACGTAGCTGCACAATCTGGCATATTTCAGTGTGTTACCGTAATTTTATTTAAATTACTTTTCTTGCTACATTTACCAGTGGGAAGCTTTTGGCACCTGGTTATAAGCCTTGCTTTTTTCTCCTTTTGATTGAGAGTGAGCACACTTCACATTCATGTTAACTATTACTTGTAAGCGGCATGGAGTTTTGCAACTCAGTTGTTTACTAGATTCTGTTATAGGCATATAAAGTAAACGAACAAACACCCTATACCTCCATGAACACTGCCTGGACTAATGAAACCATTTGGTACTACTGCAGTCATAAATGGCTATGGTATTCTACTTCACACAGGTCTCACATGCACACACCCACACACACCCACGCGCGTGCACACACACACACATGCACGCACATGCACACACACACACGCACGCACACACACACACACACACACACATACAAGCACACATGCTCACACACGCACACATACACACACACACACACACACACACACACACGCACACACGCACGCACACACATATACACACACGCACGCACGCTCACACTCATGCACACACACACACACACGCACATCACGGACATCTCAAGTCATATTTTATTGCAGTGTAGCTGAAGGACAATGAAAATCAGAAAACAGATGATGCCCTATCATATCTCACAACCTGCAGACACTGACAATAGGAACAAAGGCACTTGAAAAGTAAGGTACATCCAGTAAAAAATGGGCATCTGTTTAGCATAAAATCAGAACACCAAACAGCATATAATTCTTCCCGCTTCCAGTAGTAATGTGTGACACTACTCAAAAACACATTTAAAAAGCAGACTGATAAAATGACAGAAAAATATAAACAGATTATCAGAGATACAGTGTAAAAATATTTAGACTTTAATGAATTGCATTGCAAAATTTCTAGCACTAAAGGTCATTTATTTTTGGTTCAGGAAAAGGGAGAGGTAAGATGTGTGCCCTTTTCCTTTAAATTGCTGTTGCCACTAGTATGTTCTGGATCCTGGACTGGTACTAATCTAACTGCCCTTGTGGGCCATTTTATGTTTAGCTAATTACCCCATGTGAAATTCAAACCATGCACTTTGTGTTTGTAAGGTAAACAGCTTAACCATTTTGCCGACCTCCCACCCATGTTGGTCATGTAATGTGTGTTTCTGTGTACTAGACATCTTCAACAATCAAGTGTGGTGAGTAAGATTCAAAAAATTGTGTGAAGGGATAAATCAAGCCTGAAATTAGGGGCATACCTCCAAAATATGCAAAATGTTCAAAGGTAAATCAGGCCTGAAAATAGGAATATTCCTAAACAGGGACAGTTGAGAGGTCTGTACCCCAGCAAACCCTGACCTTAGAAACAGCTGATACTTTATGATTTCTAATCTAGCAAAATATGTTAAAAGACACTTGACAAATATTGGCAGCTTAAACACTTCAGACCTCTATTAAATTATTACTAAACTATAGATTTTCAGGCCACATTATAGCTTTGTACAGTTTAGAGACGTAGAAACTAGGACACCTTAAATGTAGTTTTACTAACAATACAGGCATACAACTTACATGACAATAGCATCTGCTTGCAGTTCTTAAGCATTTATGCCAGTTTGATGTACATGGCAAAGCTTTTAATAATGACCATTGTTTTGGGTGGTTCCACTATGAAACATTTAGTTATGTCTGGGCAAATCTGCAGCTGGATGAACCCAACTGGTCAGAGTTTCTTTTAGATATAAAAGATAATTAAAAGCATGCTTTGCAGGGTAACAATTCCTGCCTCATTTTTCTTGGGGTTGAGAGTTGGCATAATGGTTAAGTTGTTTAATTCAAGGACACAAAGTACGGGGTTTGCATCTCACCTCTAGTCATTTTAGGCCACCATGATCTAATGGTTAAGTATTGGCATCCTAAGCCTGCAGTTGGGGGTTCAAATACCATTTGAAATTATACAATGATACCGCCCCATTAGCTTGACAAGCCTTATCTGCAAAGCCATGGAGAGGATCATAATGGAACTCATAAATAAAGACATAGGGAACTTGCAGACTTTGGATCCAACCCAGTTTGGCTTTGTCAAAGGCAGATCCTGCCTCTTAAACTTGGTTGACTTTTTCGAGACAGTCACCAAGGCCATTGATGAGGGAAAGGCAGTCCATACAGCCTACCTCGACCTGGCAAAGGCCTTCAACACAATACCCCACTCAGGTATCATCGAAAAACTCATCAGCTTGAATGTAAACCCATACATCACAAGATGGGTTGCAAACTGGCTAAGTGACAGAACCCACAGGGTCAGAGTTGCTGGAGCCATGTCAGACTCAAAGCCTGTCACAAGTGGTGTCCCACAGGGCTCAGTCCTGGGTCCACTCTTGTTCGGCATCTACTTTTCTGAAGTACAAGCAAACACAGGAGGGTTATGGCTGACAAAGTTTGCAGATGACTGCAAACTGGCGCCATAGTCGAAAACACATCTGACACAGATATCCTCCAGAAGGGCCTCACAGAAATGGATAACTGGTGCCAGAGCCATGGCCTGAAGTTAAACGCCAAAAATGCATAGTCATACCCTTCAGGAAAAACAAGGTTACCCCTAGCTACCATATAGGTGGCAATCCACTGAGCACAGAAAAAGTCATCAGGGATCTGGGGACCCAGGTTGACAGTAGCCTTTCGTTTGACACTCATGTTGCTAAAGTAGTTAGGAAAACCTTCTATATCGCCCACCTGATCATGAAGGGATTCACATCTAGATCAAGGGAGGTCATCGTCCCCCTGTACTCATCACTCATTAGACCTATGATTGAGTACAATGCCCCGTTCGGAATGTATCTGACCAGACACCTGCTGCAGCTTGAAAGGCCCCAAAAGTTCCTCACCAAAAGGATAAAGGGTCTCAAAAATATGTCTTATGCTGCCCGACTGAAAGAACTCCAGCTCTATTCAGTCTCATACCGCTTTTTCAGTCTCATACCGCTTGCTCAGAGGTGACCTGTGCCTGACATATAAGGCCATGTCAAACCCAGATTTGATGAATATGCTTCACCTCAAAAAATCTAGATCCCTCAGAACCACAAGGGCGGGAGACTTAAACCTTGACACGGTTATAAATAGAACGTGCTGGAGGGACAGATTCATCACCCAGAGACTCCCTATGCTGTGGAACAAAATCCCGGTACATGTGAGGCAGAGCACCTCGCTGGCCTTGTTCAAGAGGAATCTTGACCAATGGATGGGAGATCGCAGATATACCCCAGGGATTACTTCAGTGTCACTGCTTGACAGAGGCACAGCAAAATGATAGGCATAGTTTTTATTAAAACTAAAGGGGTGGCGAAAGCCACATAACTATGAGCTAGGCTTATAAATGCCCTTGGGCAGATAGCCTAGTATGAACCTATGAACCTATGAACCTATGAACAATCTTGATACAAGTATTTTTTTTTGGGATGTGTTTGACATAATGGTTAAGGTCTTTACTTTAGAAACACAAGGAATAGGGTTTGATTCCGATCTTGGGTTATAGGATAGGCTTAAAATGGCAGTTGCAGGCAATTAACCTACTAGTCACCTATGAAACTATGTCGGGGAGCCTTGCTCACACACCCCTCTTATCCATATACTCTATCTCCGTGGTTGCACAACCATAGACAAAAGAGAAAACTCAAAAGAAAGATATGAATTACTGCTGATACTACAATGAAAATGGGTACTCTGCAGGTGGGCAAATCTGGAATTCTTAAGTGGCATTTGTTCAAAGTTCAAACCACCACGGACTGGAGTTCCTATATGGGCAGTCAATGTTGGTAAGTTGTGCTGGCAGCGATGTCATTTTTAGAGGTAATTTTTCCCTTGTTCAAGTTGGTGACCTCATGGTGTCTATAAATATAATTTCAGAGAAGCCCTCCATATCAGTGGTCAGAGAGGCTTGCTTTTTTTTTTTTTTTACTTTTTTTCAGAGAATGCAGTTCAGAGATTCCAATCCTTGGCAGGTTGAACTTTGTCCATTTATCCACTTATAGTAAGCAATAAAAACAGTACCAGCAGTGATTTTATATGAGAGAAAGTAAGTGGAAAATCATCTAGCTGTGATTGATGACATGCAAACGTATCCACTTTATACATGAGCATTAAGCAAGTCATTTAGGGTATACTGCTTGCAGCAACCCCTGTGTAGTGCAACATCATATTTTCTGCTTAGACTTATACAAATTCCTTCCAGAAAATCAAAAAGAATGATTTGCATCATATCTTATTATTCTGTGCTACAAAAATGCATTAAAATGCTGTTAATGATGGTGCTTTTCATATGATGTGATTTTTTTAAGGTTATTTATCCTGCTTTGACTATACCGTTTGGCTTCCTGTAACATGGGACACGCTAGACTTAAAATCCGCAAAATATGTTTTATTTTCTGGGAAAGTCCAAAATGCTTGGTGCTGACAAGATCCAAACTGGAGGTAAACAGTCAGAACATTCAAATAAAGAAAAAACCTCCACAAGGATGCTTGCTGTTATAGGAAAGATCTTTATTAAAACAAATTAAAATCCAGAAGCCAGATAAAAGATGTTAGCGCTTTCGGGTGTTACCCTTCCTCAGACAAATTGTAATTATCCTAGGACCTAGGACCATATTTAGATAGATTTAGGTTTAGATTTGTTTTAAATATGGTCCTAGGATAATTACAATTTGTCTGAGGAAGGGTAACACCCGAAAGCGCTAACATCTTTTATCTGGCTTCTGGATTTTAATTTGTTTTAATAAAGATCTTTCCTATAACAGCAAGCATCCTTGTGGAGGTTTTTTTCTTTATTTGAATGTTTTATTTTCTGGTATGAAGTTGCAGTGACCATAATATATATGTTTATATATTTCTTATTTGTTTATTTATTTATTTATGCATGTAGTTTTAACGAATGCTATGAATGTATGAATTATTGGTGTCTTTGACTGTCTAAAAACAGTGTCAGTAATACTTTTTCACTGAATAATTTATGATTCCATACAATGTTGTTGTGTCTTTCAGCTTTTCCCAGTTAGGGGTCGTCACAGTGGAACTCCGATCCGCTAATGATTGGTAGTTGATTTTTACGTGCCGCATTGCCAGCCCTGACGCACAACCTTCAGCGAAGGTACGCCCATTCACGCATGTCTCCACACAGAAGACGCTCTAGCTGAGAGTCAAACCGGACAGCGTCTTACTGTGACACGACAACGCTACAGCAGCACCACCACCGCGATATGATTCCATACAATGTACTTGAAATAAATTACAGATTTTTGTAAGCATTTGGAGCTTTATCCCTTAGGCAGATTCTATACCCGTTTTCTTAGGTCTTTAAGTTGCTAGGCAAGTCTAGCAGCTCTCCTAATTCATCTGTGTTTAACATTTGCCACTTCAATGACAGCTGCTGTTTCAAACAACTGGTAAGATAGCTGAACAGTACTTATGACATTTTATACTGTCATAATGTTCAGCAGTTCCACAAATAAAAGCAATGATATGATTAAAATGAGAGTTCTTATCATTTTTTTAATATTTCAGTATAGCTTATCCCTCCACTTTGCTTGAAGATTTTTCCATCAGACAAAGTATTCATTTTACTGTTAAATGTGTTTAATAGCATTTTATAGCACTCAGCAAAAAATAACTGCCTCGGGATGTAAAATTATGGACAGTTACTACCCATTAGAACTAGAAAAAGAGTGTTGTCATTTTTATATATCTTATTTTTTTTTATTTGTTATGTTTTATCACAACATATACCATGATAGAACAACATCATCAAAAACATTGAAATGAATTACTCTGCTCAAGCACTAATAAGACAGTTTACTATGTGAACCCACTTCCAAGACAGCTGAGTAAAAATCTTCAATCTCTCCCACCCCTTCCACACTTACACTATTATTTCTCCATATGCATGTTCGGTGTTTCACATCCATACCCCTTCTACAAGGGTCTTCAACAGCTTCTGAATGTTGTCTACCCTCCCGCAAACCTGAAACTGTTCCTAATAGCTACTTAATCCCACAACCATACCCTTAAGTATTAATATCCTTCCTAGCTGCTCTTCTTTCTAAAAGCTTTGGGCAGATTATCTGAGTCTGATTTCCTTTAAATCTACAGTTAGTTTCTAACATCACCCCCTCCCATCCTAAGCCTATTATTGAAGCACTGACCTCATCTTCATGCCCCAGGTTGGACTACCTCCATTCAAATCTTCACACGCAGTGGACTTCAGTATATATTTTATCATTGCTCCGCTCCTTATCTTGTGTAATACCTCTGCCCATCATACCTGTGCCATCCATTTTCTCTCTTTTTATATCCATGTTCATAGATTCATAGAGTAGTACTAGGCCAACTGCCCTTGTGAGACATTTTAAGCCCAACTAATTATCCCTTGTGAGACTCAAACCCTGCACCTTGTGTTTGTAAGGCAAACCCCTTAACCATTAGGCCACCCTCCCAAGTATAGTCTACTTAACCTTTTGAAATGTTACCACCCATCTCATGGCATCAATCTGCCTTTCCTGTTAAGCTTCTCCTTAAGCCATCTATCTTTTACACATTCTGACAACCCAACCTATACTGTATCTGTAGTTCTTCATATACCTTAACCTTGTACCCTCCATCAGCTCATATGACTATATCATTCAAATAATTCATGCCTTTGTTCCCAATGTTCCTTTCTGTAGCTCTTTCACATTCAGATTTCTATTTCTGTGCAATAATTCCTTTGTTTTACTCCCATTTGAATACCTAATAACAGACCATGCCCTCTAATCACATTTGCCTCAACTATGTTTCAATAGTCCCAGTTATCTTTTTCTATTCTCTCCTTTTCCTACTGCACCCATCGTGTCCCCTGTTTCACTTTGTTCTTCACAAGTTGACTGGAAACCTTTGCAGATATACACTTTACAAAATAAGACTACCTGAAACATGTACCTCTCTCTGAGACCCTCAGTCTGTCTCTCTCCTCTAACTCTGCCTCTTTCCAAGTAAACTATCATGTAGCTTTTGATGTCTTATTCTTAGCCTCACTATCAGGTATTTCATTATGTAAATGAAAATCAGAAGAGTTATCATGAATTTCAGCTATACCCTACTAGCAATTTACATCCCACTTTGTCACATTACATTCATGTTCTTCTTCATATTAACCACTGCCCCCTCCAAAGGAGATCTCACATTGAGCCCCAAGATAGTTGGTTTATTTTTCTTGCATTTAATAAAACTAAACACCCACCTTGTGTAGTCCCACCTCAATCTAACAATGACCGAGGTGTATCAAATGGCTTCATTTCCAAACTGTTCAAAATTAAACAGACTTTAGTATACTACCTTACTTCCTTGCTTATTTGCATAAATATTAAGGAAATAGGTTAACTCACTCTTATCATCAACTGTTCATTTATCCACAATAATTCATTGTCTCTGTTAGCCAATACATTCATCCTCATTGAAGCAGATATGAGACAGAGGTCAGCCCTGCTATGCTTCTCTTCATATCAGGGTCTCACTGAAACTGCCCCATTAATTAGCTACTTATCTTAAAGCACTTTAGCTCCATTAACATGTCCACACCCAGCACTTTGTCCATAGAAACCCGTTCCCTGTATCAAACATCTTAATTATATGGAAGGAGAGCCATACTCACCTTTCTCATTCCATTCTTCTCCACCTACATTATAAAATCTGCTGACAATCTGTACTGCATAGTGGTGGACTAACACTCATAAATGCCACCTACTGTCCTTCAATAATGTTCTCCAGCACTTTGTCAAACCTCACAGCCAACATCCAAGTGAAAATGTGTACATTTTGTTAATCAAATACATAGGATGGTAATTTGATTGATCGTGTAACACCTTCTCTTCATCAAGCAGTACCACAACCCCTTTCCAAGAGGCAGGCACACCACTTCCTCTTTAATGTATTATTCATCATTACTCAGAGCTAAGCCACAATAATTTCCTCCATTAAAAGACAAATTGGAAGCCATCTAACCTACCAGCTTTTCTCCATTTAGATATCCAGTTGCCCTCATTATCTCATTTTCTGACATTTCCACTCAAACATGTAAAGCTCAGCTTCACTGAAGCCATCCTACATCACACTTTCACCCCTTTCCGTAGCTGCCACGTCCACTTCTCAGTCACCATGTTCACTTTTCAGGACCCCTTTCCTCAGTTGCTATTTCCACTTCTCAGTCACCATGTCACCTTTTCAGGATCCCTTTCCTCAGTTGCTATATCCACTTCTCAGTCACCATGTTCATTTCTCAGGACCCCTTTCCTCAGTTGCTATTTCCACTTCTCAGTCACCATGTCACCTTCTCAGGACCCCTTTCCTCAGTCGTCACGTCCACTTCTCAGTCACCATGTCCACTACTCAGGATCCCTTTCCTCAGTCACCACATCCACTTATCAGGCACACATCTCTTTCACTCATGGAACTTGTCAAGCACTTCCTCAGTTTGCATCCATTTTGTATCTCACTAGCTCTCCCTTCATGTTTTCAGTAGAGAAACGTTATAGCTTTATGTCCTTGATTACATCTGTTTCATCCTTTCATTCTCCTTTATGCCGCTGCTGACTTATCTCCCTTCATGCTTCTATGATTACATTTGTTACCTTTAACCTTCCTACATTTGTAATCCCTGTTTTTTCAAACCCATCAGCCAAAAGGCTTACATCTCCCATATCTAAAATTTCTAAACCTCAAAAATGTACTTCCTTTGTATCCTTTTCTTGGCATTGTATCACTGTTCATACACATGCAAAATAAAAATAAATACAATGTACAGCACACACTCTTAGCTGTTAAACCCTCCCTTCATCGTTTTCTTCTGACTGCAGTTTAATGGCCGTCACAACCATCGTTGATAAGCTGTCTTCCTCTAGTCCCAAACATTTCACTTTCATTTGACTTTCCATTGTACTTGCAGATGTTGTTGTACAGACTGAAATGTTATGCTATCCTGCTCTAATAACCTTAACATCTCATCCATCCTCTTTTCTTGTCACCAGTCACCTGTCTGTCCTGCTAGCTTATTTTCTTATTTCCTTACTGTGAGAATAAACTTTATTTTCATAACAAACAACAATTTCCAAACATGTAGTAGTCTCTGTGTCTCTCTTCCCACCAACTTCCAACCAACTTACATCTTTTGTTATATTATTCCTCCCCATAATGTATATACTGTAACATCCACATCTACAGCAAAATATTCAAACTCAGTCTTCTCATAAGTCTCTCACCTTTCCTGTGGCCTCAAAAAATTTCCACTGAACCTCCCCTGTATATTAGTTGTACATCTTAATATTGAATGTTTGTGCTGTGCTTGCTATGTTTTCTAGTACTGTGTTTCCCATCCCCACCTTTTCTCACTTTCACCATGCACTGTTAATAAAACTCATCAGAATTTTCTTGCCGCTATCCAATGATACAACTTGTTTATACTTCAGAGCATCCCTTCTTCCCAGGATGGTAGCTCTTCTTCTGATAAAATTGCCTCTTGTTCCATCCATGCCTGCACCATCCTTCTCAGATTAACTAATACCCATCAATCCTTGTTAGAACTATTTATCTCCTTCAACATTCCATATCATAACTATATACTCCCCCCCCCCCAAATACCCACCCAGCCAGTAGTCTTTTGTGTTGTCAAGGCACTGGTACTCCTACGCTTACTCACTGTCTGCTCAAGGTGTTTTCTGTTGTACTGACAGACAGTTGACATAGGGCATCCCAGAGAGGGAGCTGTACATCCCTTCCAATACTGTAACAGGCCTACCACTAGATTGCATTTCTTGTTTTAATTTCATCTGAAATCTAGCACCTGTGCCTAACACAGTCCCCACTCCTATTCTTAATACAGATCCCTTATTTACCACTTCAGTAGACATGTTATACTAATTTTCACTAACTATGCCATCAATGCTACCCCCTTACTTACAGTTCAGTAGCCATGTTATACTAACTTTCAGTAACTATGCCACCCCCTCACTTACCACTTCAGTAGCCATGTTGTATTAACTTTCGGTAACTATACCATCATACCTGTCAACATCTTAGGGCAAGAAATATGGACAAAGTCTGACATAATGGGGAGGACAAAGGCCAAAAATTGGGACAAGTTTTAATTATTGCTCTTATAAACTTAGAAAAGTTGCTAGAATAACAGGATTTGTGTTTGAATGTTTTTTTTCTGAAGGATATGAAGTCCGAAACTCTAATGCTTGTCATTATTTAGTAACTTCAAACTTTCCCAGTAATTTGTCAGAAAAAACACAAATTATATGAGGCACAGACCAAAAATATGAGGCAAAAGTATGGACATTCTGCAAAATTCTGGACAGTGGAGAGGTATGTATACCACCCAAAACCCTTAAGGCCCTGATGCCAGTCCTTCTTATTAATTCCCTACCTACCTACCTACCTACTCACACAGATGTTTTTTTTTTTCTGTTCACTGTATACACAGTAGTAATCCACAAACCCTCTATATATAAACAGTGCAAAACAAAATAATTTGATTACTTATTGATTAACATTGTATCAGCAGCCTGCATATACTACGCTTTGTATCAGCTGCTGTCTTTCAAAGCCAGTCTTTCTTCATCTGTCTTCCTCCTACAAAAGAACATATACAAAAAAAGACACAACAACAGACCTGAAGATCATATTTAACCCCTTTTCAACTTACTAATTATAAATCTTCTTCCATAATGGCCCACAGATATGTTGTACAATGTGCCAAATTCTGCTTGACTTGAACACTGATTCCCTGTCTTTGCTCAAAGCTCAATTCACAATTTAGTTCGCAGAGAACTGAAAATTGAATATTCAGCTTAATTCATTTTGCCCCTAAGCAAAAACATTGTACCAAATAGCTTCCTGTCAGATTCAGATGTTATTTCCACTTAAATCCTCTAACCTTCATTCTTCATCATGAATCCCATTGCCCTCCGCCCCCCTCCGGTAAACTAAAAACTCACCACACAATCCCTTTTCTCAGAAACCATAATACCCCAGTACTGAATAATCCTTCCATAATACTTATATTGGGGGAGTCATCTTTTTTTTCTAAATCTGAATCCTCTGGCTGGTACTCCTTTCCTGAAGACAAACTAGAAACCAGATCTTATTCTACAAACAACAAAAAAATCTTAATATAGAAGTCAGACAGACAACTGATTCACCTGTTGGGAATACAGGACCCAGGCACTCTACTCCTTAAACCTCCACTGAAACAGATGTCACAAGAACTATTCGTACTTAGTATTGTAAATAATAATGTTACATTATATTGCTTTCCTCACATCTTTAACTGCCAGCTGAAGCAAATTGTTGTTTTTGTTAATTTGATAATAATTTGGTTCTGTTCTATTACAAATTATACTTTATATAAATCTTCGTTTATTCTGTCTCATTATTTTATATGTCAGCTATGTACTCTGTATTTATGCTCTTGTTTAATTGCTTGCTTGCATTATCCCTGCATTTATGATTTTGTTTTATTTCTTGTATTTCTTGTGCCTTATGGCCTGGGAAGTGACTAAACTGTTTTTTGGACAAGCTTATTCATCTGGTTAACAAAGCCAGATAGTGAGAGAGAGAAAGAGATATTAGCATTTAATTTCACAACACTGAAGCTATTGACATCCTTTCTAAGACCAACTGAATCTCTTGTTATTCAGCATTATGGTGTATTCACTAACCCCCACCTTAATCCCCCCAGTAATTTATCTGCATAAATTTTGGGAGCAAATCCTTTTACTGCAGGAAAGGTTTCCACCCATGATAAGAGGACATTTGTTTATGAGAAATGCAGTAATAACACTGTACTTCAAGTTACTACACTTAGAAGACCCTTGGTTTGCACTCATCAGTGACACTCTGCATGTCTGCTGGCTTATGTTTTGACGTATATTCTATAACATGAATTATTATTTCTTTTTCTTTTTTGGAATAAATGGCATTCCTTTCTTTACATTTTCTGTTGCCATGTATTTATGTCTACACTGTTGGATAATGAAGGACTGTAAAATATGTTAAGTCATTACTAAAGGCATCAGGCATCGCTGATTTACTTTATTTTAGTATTCAGAGGATTGAAGAAATATCAGTTGCATGTTCAGATTATGACATTAACTTGGGACCGCACATATAACAGAACAGATTGATTTTCCTGTTTTCTTAATGTACACACACTCGAGTTTCAAAATACCCTTATACAAGGAATACATGTTTTTTTATTTCTTTAAATAATGAGCCCCCTGAGCTGAAGTAGCCACCCATTCTTGAGGTCAGTGGAAAATCCATTTACTAACCTATTTCAGTCCAAATATCCCAGAAGACAGGTAAGTTTGTTGAAATGTGACATTGTCTTATCATATGGAATCTTACACATGGGCACTGTTTTCACATAATCAAGCAAACTCTTTCCCTTTGAGCATTTGAATCCTTTCAGGGTCTATGTGACAGGCCAATAACGTAATCCAAAATGCCAGCTAACCTCCCTCTAATTTGTGTAATTAAGATTAATGGACAGTCGCTACCTCAGCCCATATGTTGCAATCATTTACAGTTGGCAGTAGCAGCACTTGAGCAGAATTTTTTAAATAGATCCTGTTCAACCCCAAAAACATATATATGGCTCTTGATGTTGAAGTTTTAATATCATTTCATCACCTCAAAGAAACAGTTTATAACATTTGTACGAGAAAAGCTTAGGGCAGTGCATCCTTGCTGCGTGGATTTGTGAGTATTACATTTTTTGTGGTTAATAATACATTAAATATATTTAACAGAAAATGTTTAATTTAAAAAAATACACTAAAATTAATATTTGTAACATGGAAATTGTGTCTGTAACTGGTTATCTATAGTTCTGATTGTTTCCATGAACTGTGGTATAATTTTAACGAATTGAATTTCTTTTGATACAAATGGAACATTTTCATAATTTATATAAAGGATTCATAATTTAAAAATTCTGATGTTCTTTGTTCACTTTACTTGGTCCAATGCTACTCAAAGGCTTTATTACTTTCTGTAAAAATATAACGATTCTGCGTTTGTTTCAGTTAAAGAGAACACTTCAGCTAGAGTTATATTTTTTCTGTGTGCATTGAATGTATCGGGCTAACATTTGTAATGCAAAAGCTTTTCTAAGTTATTTGTTACATTTGCACATTTCAGCTTTTCTTTATAGTACTGTTAGCCAAAGAGCTGACACATGCCCCTTTATAAATACACACACACACGCACACACACGAATACATACATGAATACATGTACGCATGTGTGTGTGTGTGTGTGTGTGTGTGTGTGTGTGTGTGTGTGTGTGTGTGTGTGTGTGTGTATATGTGTGTGTCTTTGTGATGTTTTTTGACCTTCCTTTTTTCTTCTCATATACTGTAATTCTGATTATAAGAAGCAAAGCTGCTGTTTTAATGCAGTGTAGCAGAGATCCCAAATACTTTTAACAGAATGTAAGCTTCTCTAAAATATTTACAGAGTGTTGAAAGCTTCTGGACACTTTTGGAGTTCTGTAGTTAGGTATGTTTATTTTTCTTATAGCTGTAGCCAACTCGTACAAACAGAAGACAAAGTACTGGACAGACAGCAGTGCTGGACCATTGTGTTGAGGTGGGGAGACAACCTGTGATCAGTAAACAAAATGTTAATGCTCAAGCACACTGACTCAGTCTGCACCTACCCAGAATTCAACGGGGCTAATCCACTATGTTCCCTAATACTAGTAGTTGCCTGTTGGTATGTAGAAGGCCGGAGGATCAGACAGACTTGTACATCAAAGCCTGCAGTTTTTTAATGAAATTATTTTGGCAGGAACTCACAAGGGTCAGTAGAGTATAAGAAAGCTGAGGCACTGTTATTATACTATATCTTAATGAAATTATTTTGGCACTTTTATAATACTGGATATTTCCAGCAGCAGACACATACAGATTATTTGTTTTTCAGGGATAGTACTTGCTGATTTTTGCTGCACATGGCCCACTGACCTTTAAAAGTGAACTAAATAGCAATAATTTATTATAATGTTTTTCAATACAAGGCAGAAGGGAATAATTTAGGAGGATGAACGATATCTGGAAAGACCCATCTAAAGGCCTCCATACCTGAGGCAGCATTTAAAGGTAGTGTCTTTAGGGTCACCGATAGCTAAAAGAAAGGCATCCTATCCAATGTAATGCACTTTTATTATTTGCTTTTGTATCATAAAATCATTTCCTTTTTACTGTGAATTTGTATTATATGGACTCTTACTCAAAGAAAATGTGAAGTACAATATACATCCTCTTTGCTAAATGTTGTTTATTAACATAAGTAACAACAATCATTTTTGTATTTTAATTCATCAATAATACATACTGGTATTAATCAAGCTAATAAATGCAATTAGTATGGCAAACACATCAAGCACAGTAAATAGCCATTTCCGAGCAGTTTTGTTAAACACCTTTTTTAATATCTAGCATGTGACAAATAACAGTTGACTTCAAAAGGAGTTACCAATAGGAAAAAATATTTTTGAATTTTAATTTAATTTACTTATTTCTTACCTCTGTGAGTCAGTTGATGTTTCTTGGACTCATTTCTAAGTCCCAGCCCACATGGCTAGACTAAATTTTATATATATATATATATATATATATATATATATATATATATATATATCTATATATATATATATATATATCTGTATATATATATATATATATATATATATCTGTGTACAGTCAACCAGCAATGTTTTTGCAAGGTGAGAGGCAGCCAGTGTGTCTGGAGAAAACCAACACAGACACGAAGAGAATATGCTAAAGTTTACTCATTCAATAAAATAGGTCAAGAGTGAAGCATGAAACCTGACCATGGTGCCCAGAGAAACCTTCCTCTGAACTTGTCAGGGCTTTATTGGTTGGTACTGTATTCTATTGTAGAAAGCATAGCTTAAAAGAGTAAGAGCTCTTTCTTACATATTCTGTTCTGTCTGTAAATGTAATATAGAAACACAAATTATCCTTAATCAATTTTATTATATCCTATGATACAGTTTCTACTCATTTCTGTTTGTGTGCTTTGGTCATCTTCCATTCTGACAATGTCCTTCTGGATGTGTGGGTCTTCAGAATTCTGTGCAACATTCCTGATTTGATTTTATCATCCATCTGTGAAAAGAGACTGTTGCTTCATTTTGCGCGCGCGCGCATGTGTGTGTGTGTGTGTGTGTGTGTGTGTGTGTGTGTGTGTGTGTGTGTGTATTGCCAACTCCGTCATTTTTTTTCGGTCCCTTGTCACATTGGCTGCCCACCTTCAAACCATCTGTTATAAATGTTCTATATCCTTATTCTATTCTGCTGTAGCCAGTACCTTATCAATAATTCAACATGACCCTTTGTTTTTGTTAATGATATCCATTATAATGCACTCCTCACAATTAATGGTTGTTGTCATATAGTTTTGAATGTTTTTCAAAAAACACGCAAAACAAGATGCCTTACTTTGTCTGAGTAGTGTATTTTTCTGCTGTTCATTTTGTAGTCAATTTTTATTTAGTTGACACATAAGCTGAACTTTTATATTTTGCAGTCAAGATAAGTAATTTCAGGGTTATGTTCCACAATCAGATGACCATCTAGTGATTTTGTTTTAAGAGCGTCTTAGCAATTCTGGTGCTAGAAGGAAGTATACTAAGATATATACTTATTCTGTTTGTGTAACACAGAGAAAAGACTGATCATTTTACCTGTAAGACCGCTATCACCACTTTAAAGATACAGGGAATGAACTGGCTAATTGAAACAGATTTGTCACTTTGTGTGACATGTAGTATACTAGAAATGACAGACTTCTGAGCAGATACTTTTGGAAGCTAATACCTCGTCTTAGTTAATTTCTGAATCATTTTCATTTGTAAGAGACAAATACCGGCACGTTGCAGGTGTTAAATCTGGAGTAAAAGGTTAGGTTCACGTCACAAAATAATTTAAAACATTGATATCAGCCTGCCTTGAAAATTCATTGTAAGTAAATTCAGTTAATAGAATCTTTTTTCTGATTGTTTGTGGTTCAATAATGCTGATGGAGCAGATTCTCAAGTCTCTGCATTTACGTGGATTTGTATCCAGTAGATTAAATCTCAGCTGTAATAAACACTGACTGTACAAAAATAAATAAGAACCTCAGCAGAGTAATGTTCTCTTAGGCAGTATTTTCAAGAAAGAAACAAAGCATCTCTATAGAAGCTTATGATGTCATCATAACAAAAATGTTAGTATTCATAGGTTCATAACAAAGTACTAGGCAGTCAGTCTACAAACCATTACAAGCCTAGCCAATAATCCAGAGTTGAATGCTACTTCTGGCCTCAAGGAGGGCAAGACAAGAGAGAATAGGGGAGAATCTGAGGCCGCCCATCCATTTTTCTAGGTTTATCTTGAAGGTGGTAGAGGTGATACTCTGCCTTATATGTAGTGGAGATTTGTCCTAGAGAGGTGGGGATATGTTTGGCTATGATTGTTTTATGACAATATGTCTTATTTATCTGTTGATGAAGGTTTAGTTCCTTTAACTGGGTATTTGAGAATCCTTTGTTCTGTGAAGGAGGTCAAAGAGGGTTGGATCATTAATCTGACACAAGCACCTTTCAGAAATGCATATATTCACTAAGTCCTTATTCACACTGAACATTGATTATTTCCACATCTGTAGGCACTGTACAAATAGTACTTCAACCAAGTGTTGGACTTAGTCTGCTCCATTTGTCATAGTGTATCTTTACTAATTATAAGTTTGGTTTTAAGCTTTGTAGATTGTGTATGCGTTATTAAGGACACACTCACCCAGCTCCCAAGGTAAGCACTCAGCTCTTCTTCTTGCCTTTATTTGTCTGCCTACTCTGAGGTGGGGTGATATGTCATAGGCTTATGGTGTAACTGACTAATGCTGGGCAGTTGGTCACTAACTGGTAAATACCCTCATCTTCAGTAATGGACTTCACACTTTAGGTAAACAGCAAATATTCATTTATTGTGGAAGATGTGTCTCACTTTGGAGTTTACTGTATAAAATAAGCATGCCTTGAATATAACACAAAGCAAATGGCAACATTATTGTAACACTGTCAGATAACCTTATGTTTCAAACAGTATAGCATCACAGACAGGAAACTGACACTATTATTCTTATATGGACTAACAAGACATTAACTTTAGGTAATGAATAGTTATTTACACAAAAAAACACTAATGAGATATGGATGCTGCAATTAGGTATATGAATATTTGTGAGGTCACTAAGTAAACTAGATTGTATTAATACAATCTTAAAATTATAATGCCTGCTATATTTCAAGATCATAGCTGTATGTGCCTATGATCTTGAAAACAAAGTAGATACTTTGCCCATCTAGTATTGAGACAACGATTAAAATAAATTAAGAAAACATTACTCTGCTGACGTTCTTATTTATTGTAGCATTTAACAGAAATACCAAACATGATTTTGCATTTGTTTTATAATAACTAAATAAACAAATGTGCATTCTATTTCTTTCATGCTCTACATCACAAATGTACAGCAAGTTTTTTAGGTTCCTTTTGCCAGAAATGTTACTCACTTCTGCCTTTCATCTTACAGTTGCAGAGTCAAGAGTTTGAACTTAAAATTGAGTCATTATTTCTGTTGAGTTTGCATGTTTTTTTTTTTTCTTCTTTCGGGATCCCCCAGTTTCTTCCCAATATCCAAAACACTCTAGATAGCTGTATAAATTGTCAGTGTGCTTACCTCTCAACTGTAAAGATTTTTGCAGAATGTCCAGATTTTTGTTTCATATTTTTGTTCTGTTCTTCATAAAATTTGTGTTTTTGACAAGTCACTAGGATGACCTAAAGATTAAAGTCACTAAATAATGACATGCATTTGAGTTTCAGACTTCATATCCTTCAGAAAATGCATGCTAACACTAATCCAGTTATTATAGCAACTTTTTAAGTTTATAAGAGCAATATTTAAAGTGTGTCCCTATTTTTGGAAATTTGTTCCCGTTTCATCAGCCTTGTCCAGATTTCTTGTGGTTTGTCAGTGTATATTGCAATTCCCATGGAATTATGGCCCAGGACATGGCTGAAAATGTTTAAAACGTTTACACTGCATTCCCAGTTAACAAGAGAATATGTAAGTGAAAAGTATATTGTAAAATTAAATGTACTTAACTATGTGGCAGTACATCAATTTCTTTTTAAAATAAATGACATAACAGTAGCAGGCTGTTATGCTTCAGGTCATGCAGTTAGTTAAGTGAGTAAGCTGAACGCAATGTGAAAGAAAAGCTGCTGTCTGTGTATGCTACGACTAGTAAGATGTAGCCTCACCATCCTTTTCTGGGACTTCTCATGTTTATATATCTACTGGCTTGCCAATTCACCTTGACTTAGAGTTCCTGTAACCTGCATGTCGCACCTGACAGGATGTCATCTTTGCAGAAGTTGATGCAAAGCTTCCTCTAATTTTAAATGTAATCTTGGCCATTCCCTTACATTAATTCTAAGTACAGTTATGTATGGTAGAATTTATACCCTCTAATTTTGTCATTTTACTCAATGAGAGAAGTAGGTGTGTGTGTGTGTGTGTGTGTGTGTGTGTGTGTGTGTGTGTGTGTGTGTGTGTGTGTGTACGCGCATGCGCATGCGTGTGTTTGTGCTTCTGTGTATCTGTGTGTGTTTGTATGTATGTTTGTACGTGTGTGTGTGTGTGTGTGTGTGTGTGTGTGTGTGTGTGTGTGTGTGTGTGTGCATTTGTGTGTATGTGTGTGTGTGTGTGTGTGTGTGTGTGTGTGTGTGTGTGTGTATGTGTGTGTGTGTGTGTGTGTGTATACACGCGCATGCATGTGTTTGTGCTTCTGTGTATCTGTGTGTGTTTGTACGTGTGTGTGTGTGTGTGTGTGTGTGTGTGTGTGTGTGTGTGTGTGTGTGTGTGTGTGTATGCATCTGTGTGTGTGTGTGTGTGTGTGTGTGTGTGTGTGTGTGTGCGTGCGTGCATGCATTTGTGCGCCTGTGAGTGTGTATGTGCACACGTTTGTGAGTCTATGTGCGCGTGCGTGTGTGTGTGTGTGTGTGTGTGTGTGTGTGTGTGTGTGTGTGTGTGTGTGTGTGTGTGTGTGTGTGTGTGTCAGTGATATACCCTAGATAATAGATGCAATAAAAAGATGTAGCTGGCTGACTGTGTAGACACATTCCTCTGCACTTTCACCTTGTGTCAACACAAGTTTAGCTATATCCCAAAACACCAACAACAATACAGTTTCCCCAAATCCTCCTGAACCTGTTTGAAAATTAAATGCTGACTGAAAGTTGTGTCATTTATTAATAACTAGCTGTCCTTGTGACATTAAAAAATATTTCTCATTACAGATGGCAGAGTGGTATTTCTTAGTTTTAGAATTGGTCTTAACTGACTTAATTAATTGCTAATTGTATATACAGTCTGAACGTTAGAGGTAACCATCATTGGATTCAGCACCTCTTTTCTGTCAAGGAATCCAAGTGAGTAAACATGTTATGCACCAGGTTTTCATAATCATTTAAGTAATCCTGGCATTGTTTAATTTGCTCTTGCTATAATCCTTTGTAAGACATCCTTGTGAAGGGTGTCCAAGGCGTCACCACTTATTAACATTTTCAATATCAGGAAAGCACAGCACTTCCAAACAAATTGACAAAGCCAGCAATTTCAGAAATTCAAAACATTCATAACTAAGGGCCGTCCTAGCAGATAAATAACACTCAAGCTCCTCTCTCCACATTTACTGCTTTAACATTGGATACGACCTTGTTAACAAGGATTTTCACTTCTGTGCAGGACAGTACATACTCTGTGTTGTAATATTTAAATGGTAGAGTTGTTTAGAGGTGCTGCTGTTGAGGGGCATGCCTTTCTGCAAAATCAATTTTTAGTTATGTGCTGGTGTAGATCTATACAGTATGTCACTTGAGTAAGTGTGTTTTACTAGAATGGGATTCAGTAATGTCATATCTAATAAAGTAATGTAGTTACATCTCCATTCTATCTGCATTTTATTGCATTGGCTAGTAACAGTATTGTAGTTCATTATTCAGCTGTCAGTAATATCTCCATTTCTTTCTTTAAGTTGTGCACTACTACATGCATTACAGATCTCCCTTTCTTAATGATATCTTTGGGCAGAGGTTGAAATTTGATGAGATTTATTGGTCTGTTTAACTGAATAATGAACTATAAAACAATGTAAAATGTGATCCTGATAGAAGGTTTTTCAGTTTGGAGTGCTCAGTTCTAATTTATTTGTTCTTGTTCTTTGAATCTTTAATTAAAGAACACTTGTGTTAAAGCTTTTTAAAAGTATAAATTCTTTTTCACAAATGTTCACATAATATGAGCAGAGTAGATATGTTCAGATAGCAATTGATCTGATGAGATCACTAGATGTATTAGTCTAATATGCCAATGCAAATGTTTAGTTTAGCAGTTTAGAAAGGCTCTACCACAAGTCTTTGAGTCCCAAGTACTCAAAAGCTTCTGTCTCAAAGCAGGGACTGAAGCTTCAGGTTGATGGTCATGCTCAAACTCGAATTTGAGTTGGAGCAGACAGCTAGTGTACCTTATCTGCATACATTATTTGGGTTAGAACAAGGTAAGTGTTGCAGTCATGGGGAGAGTGAAAGTGCATTTAGGTTTAGGGAGCAGGATAGTTTTAGGGCTAGGGAGCAAGGAGGATGTTTTAGGGTTGGGGTGCAAGAAGGGAGGTTTAGGGCTGGGGTGCAGAAAGTGAGCTTTAGAATTAGGAAGTGTTCATGGAATTTAGGGTTAGAGAGCAAGAATGAATTTTTAGAATTGGGGAGCGAAGACTGGGGTTAGGATATGGGTGAAAATTTTAGCATTAGAGCTGGGGGCTCTAGTAAGGCTATAGTATGTTATAGGGTTGGGTCTTGGGAGGGCTAAGTAGTTACAGGAGACAGTGCTAATAGGAGTTCAGGTACTTACTTCTAACAAATAGTAGCGAACAAGTGTTTTGTGAGCTTCTAGCATGCAAACACGTGCAGTAGATCCATTTAGAACTATCTATAAAATGCTGCTATAGAGTGAGAAGTTTAAATAAATATCTATTAATTGTGTAAATAGGGGCTCTGCATTTTGTATTTAATTATTCTTGCTCTTACTTTGACTAAAACGATACAGCTTTACATTTAACTCTACCCATATAGATCCATGTTGTTCAGATTCCTGACTATTGGTCAATACATTTTGAAGACTTACATTTGGTTGACTTTTGTTTGACTTGGCATTGGTCTATATAAGTTAGTCAAGCCACTAGATTTGGTGGAGAATGGTGTATGTCCTCTAGGCTGATTTGCAGCTGTTGTCATTTTCAAGATCCAGAGTCCTAAATGATGGCCAGATGAGGGTCTACTATTTGTGTGCTGTCCAGCTTTCATGAAGCCTTACTATCATTCATAAATATTTAATAGACTCTGATCACTCAGTTCTGAAACTCTTATTTTTTTTATAGATGATAAACACTCACATACATCTCCATGTAGAAAGCTGCATATCCCCTCATATTGGCATGCACCCCAGGATTACTGCATCTCAGCAGTAAAGATTCTTCCCTGTTTGCTAAGCTGGCTTAGAAATAAAGTTCAATATAGGTAAATAATCAAACTCTAAGCATATTGTAGGTCATCCAGGAGTCTGTACCTATTTAAATTTGGGTCAGTCACTCTGTCCCCAAACGATTAATCTAAATTTTTTTTTTTTAATCTTAGCAAAGAGTCTGCTTTCCTGATTTTAAGTGGATAGGACATTGCACAGTCTTCTGCCTCTTCACTGGAAGGAAATCCTTTTTACAGTAATCTTGGGTACTGATAAAACTACCGAGGTCATACTGTTTCTTCTAGTGAAGATGTGTTCTATAGACTCCACCATCAGTACGAATGCCAGGTTTTTACTATTATGGCATCTGCAAATAATAATAAGATCCCTGTTAACCAGTCTGTAATCTACAGAAAGTAAGCAGAGCTGTTTATGCCTATAAATATACCTAAGATGTTTTGCTTTTAGTATCTCTAACAAGCCTCTTCTGAATCCATTCTTATTTCTTTTTGTGTAACAAATTATACAGACAAGTATTCTACAAGTGGTGCTTCAATGGACTTATATAGGGGAATTAATAATTTGTCATCCCTACTGGAGAAATGATACCCTTTATAATAGGACAGGATTCCTAATTATCATTATTAAATTTACACCAACTCAGACATGGTTACCAACAATTATTCCCCAAGTCCTTGATTCTGTCTTCATTAGTGAATATACTGTTGCTCGATGTACAAGGATAACTATGGTTATTGTAGCAAAAATGCTGAACCTTACATTACAGACAAATCATGTGAGGTATCCATAAACTTTTGGAACTTTGCCTGATCTCTTACATAATCACCAAGATAATTGGTTGGAAGGGAAATGTGAGTATAAATATGCTTAACAACAAGAGTTTGTGGACCAACCCCTGGGGAATACCCACATTTATTGCCTTCACCTCTGAGAAACATTATTTTATTGTTTCCTGTGATTTCTACCTTCTCAAAAATATGCTAACCCATCTTTTAATAGTTTTACTAATATTCATAGAGCGCACAGTTTTTATTATCTCCAAGTGAAGTGCACACTCAAAGGCCCCAGCTAAATCTAAATAAATTACTTCTGCCATCAGTTCCTGGGATAATGTATTCAGTAAGCTCAGGTAAAAGCTGATTTAATTAATTAAACAAGAATAACTCTGTGAGCTCATTTTGATTGATGTCCAGCCCTTATTTTGCTGCTGTAGGTAACAGCTGGCAAAGTATCCTGTCAAAGCAGTTCCCAGTAATACTTCTTGAGCACTTTTCAGGTGTCAGCATCACAATGGCCACTTTCCACATTTTGAGCATGAAACTTAATCTAAGTACGAATGGAATTAAATGTACCATAATATTACTGAAGAAAGAAGCCATTTAACTCAGCCAGACCTACCACTGAGCTAGGTTTGATTGCCTTTATGGAGTTTACAGTTGTTGTACAAGCAAAATATTTGATGACAAATATATTGAGCAGTTTGCCATAGTCTATAGCTGTGGTATTGTCTACTGTAAGACTTACACTGGAGTGACACCCTTTCACGTACCTTCACAGGTGTATTAATAGTACCTTTGCATTATTACCAATGTGTTCTGCTAATTTTGCCTTATGCTTACATTTGGCCTTTCTAATCCTTTGCCTTTTAGTTGGTTAAATTTTTGGTGGTATATTTTGTTGTTATTATTATGGAGGCATTTTCTTATATAACTTTCAGAGATAATTCATTTTTTTGCTTAATTTTCCAGCTTTCTTGTCCACCAAGTCAGTTTCCTTTTATTTTTTTTCCTAGTATAGTCATAGGTGACATATTTATCAATTAGTTTGTTAATGAAAGTTAAAAAGATTTCCCAAACTAGCTTCAGTACTTTTACCTTCCATTTTATCCTTTCACTTACAAATATTTATCTTGGTATTTATGGGATTTTAATTAGATTGATAGTATTTTCTATACATACTCAGCGGTTCCATCTGTGTATTTGTATGGATCTTAAGCTCCCACACAGCATAGCAGAGATCAGACTTATACAATTCAAGTTCAACAACAAATTATTAACTAGTAATTTATCTCAAAAGTTTTATAATGTCTAATACATTATTCTTTCATGTAGGGTCTTTTACTACCTGAGTATGGTTACATCAAATACTTCATAATGGTATTTATCACAACATTTTTTGATGATGGCAGTTCCCACTTAATACCTGGTGTGCATTGATCATCAACTATCCTTTCATATGTGTTTGTAAAACATTCCTTAAGTGCTTTCCCAAACTTGTCAGCCATATTAATATTCTGTTTGGGTAATCTATAAAGCAAAGCAACATTCCATTTCTGTGACCCCTTGGAAATATCGGTTATAAGTTCACATCCTTTGTTCTCAAGTATAGTAAATGAGGATGAAGGAGTTGCAACATACAGTTAAACACACCAAAACTCCATCTCCTTTTTTTATAATTATGATGTCCCTTATAGCCTGATTCACTTTGACCACAGACAAGCATGGAGTGACATGCCCATCCACAACTGGAATAACCAAGTGCAAAGGGGGGCTGGAATGTACATGATCTTCCTGAACTGGATCTTTCATAGAGGCCTGACACTGGTGACTATTATACGTCCCCCTAAACTTCATACCATGTTGCAGCAAGGAATGCCTGCCACTCCTTGTAGGAAATCCATTGTGTCTAGGCATTGCCTAAAACATATACTTAAGCATAAGTGTGACTACAGTAGTGTATAGGTTTTCCTCCCAGCCACTGCATATTTCAAGTTGTAGTTATAAAAGCATGTACTATACACTAGGCATAAAGCCCATCACTTCCTCGAACACCTTAATAAAGATATTTCCTGTTGGAGACCTCATTTTCTCCACCACTGAGATGCCTACTGTTGGTGCCTGCCATACTGCCTGCTGTCCCTATCATTCTGAGGTCCATGAATATTGAACCCCCCCCCCCCCGTACCTGGTTATTCCAGCTGTATGCATGTTGCTGCTGCTGCATGGTGCTCTGTGGCCAAGATGAATTTGCTGCAACCATTTATCTATCCATCGAAATTACAATTTAGTCTTGTGTTCCCAGCCAATTGTATCCACAAAGAAGTATCCTGCAACTAACAACTCTGACTCTGTTGTTACTACCACACACTACCAACATAGTACTGTGCCTTTTAGGTCTCCCAAATGTAATTTATATACTAGTCCAAATAATACATTGTCTTCTGATTCTTGAAGTCAGATTTCTGATGCACTTTAGCACTGAATCTCCTGTAATCAAAATGTGGGGCTCCTTGTGTGAGCTTCGGTTAACCTGCCTTGTTGAAATAATTTTGAGGGGTTCTTGAATCTATTTTACTAATATATAGATTCAAGTTCTCCTGAAAATCTGAAAGCAACCCCTCCCCCATTGTTCTTATACATTTCTTTCTTTCAGACTGCTTACTTTTGCTATCAGTCTCAAAACCTGCACTCCACAGTCTTTGATTACCTAACTATATTTGTAACAGTAGTGGAATTAGTTGTTTTTATGCAAAGCATCATTCCTCACAGACTGTACTTCTGTATTATCGGTAATTCTCTCTTTTGTATCATATCCACTATTTTTTAGCCAACAACCTGTCGGTCTTACAGCACTTCTCACAAGTCTTGTTTTCTAAATTCTAACTGTCTAGGTCATTACTACACATTTTTCAACATATAAATAGTTAAGGAAGCCTTTCTCCACTATGTCATCCACAGATTGTTTATCCATCTCTTCCATAAAAATTATACTGTCTCTGTAATAGTCCAGACTGCTTGTCAAACCAGAGATCCAGAGTACAGGGTTTGAATCCTTCTACCTTCTTTTGTCTACTGTGAGACCCTGAGCAAGTCACTTAACCAGTGAGTGCTACCAGGTCACCCCATTAAAGGGACTCTTTTATCCAGTGGATTTACCCAGCTAACAAACATATAGAAAAAAAAAATCAGCAGTAACTTCCAGACCTCGCTTTTATGTTGTGATAAGCAGTGATGAATAATTTAGCAAAATCCTACTTAAACTTAACATAACATACTCATTCATAAATGGCTGAGAGTTACAATCCTGCAGTTATTTGCAACACTGCTATACATTTACTTTCACCTTTTATTGTATTCTGCAGTCCATCCAATTTGTAGAGCATAGACTGCTCATTCACATTCTATTCAGCTTCTCACCTCACTTTGTAGCTGAATATTAGTAGTATAAAATAGTACAATATAAATTAGTAATAGCTAGTCTGCCCTACGTAGGTCACTTGCCATACACACAAACACTGAGCACTCCAAGGTACAAAAAGCAGAGAAACACATGTTGCATCTGCATGTTTTAACCAGATTAGCGACTCGCCTACCTTCTGTACACTGATGACATAATTATTTTTACATTGTTACATGCACTGTCGACTTACCACATATTTAATAAACAAGGATGTGTGATGTCATGCAGAAAAGTGCACTGAGTAGACATACACATTTTCATGGTTTCTTTTACAGTCTGGTGATTTCCAGCAGAAAACAATCCTTTTCTTACAGTCTTTCAAATAGACTGAAATGGCCCCAAATGAATATAAAGCTTTTTTTTTCTGTGCTTTTTCTTCCTCCAAGTATAGCTAAATATGTTTTAATTTAACTTTATGATGGTACATGCTCTTCAAACAGATACTGTTAAGCCAGGTGTAACTCGAAAGATATATTTAGTTGTACTGCATTATTTCTGGTGGGCAGGATGCGTTGTTATCTTACTGTTCATTACCTCCATGTATTCATTGTTGTGTCTCTGGACAGTGCCATAAATATCCTTGCAGTCTATCTGTATGGTTATGATACAGTAAAATGAATGCCATTCAGAGACATTCATTACTCTTCTGCTGGAGGAAGACAGAGTATTACAACACCTCATTTGTCTCAGATAAGAAAATGTCTGGTATCATAGTACAAAAATGTCCTTGCTTGTTGAAAACCTTGAAATGGGGAGCAGAATGAAGCTTTCAGTTCCCATGCATGTTCTGTTATGTAATATCACTAGTTTCTTGACAACTGAAAGGTCTACCATATCACATAGGGCGCTGACAATGCAGCATTATAATTAATTCTGTTAACTACTCAGCCTTTTAAGGAATTGTAACTTGTTAGGAAAAGACAGCAAAGATATACAGATCTCCAAGGTGCTGAATGTTGCAAGACCGCTGATGGTTATTTTCTTGTTTAAGGATTCCATAGTAAAAGTAATTGTGACATTTATTTATTTATTGACATTTGATTACCAAGAAAGTCTGATTGGGTAGGAACCCATTTTCAGCACAGGCCTGTTGAGAAAAGCTCCAAAGATCATGGCTAATTTTTTATTTATTGAATTTGTTTATGGGGAAATCCAAGTGGGGAAAGCCCTTTTTTACTGGAACCCTGGAAGAAAAGCAGACAAAAATTTGCTTTGTAGGATTACAGAAAAGAACTAGTAATGTATATGGTTTGCCTTATCACTTTTACACACTAAAACTAATATTTAGCTACATGCATTTTACTGTAGTCCACAATTCATTTAAGCATATTATTTTAAAGTCACCTGCTTAAAAAAACTTAATATAGTGTAGAATATAATTTGAAATGACATTAATGTACTACTGCTGCTCAATTCAAGAACGGCAGTCACTGTTGTGCTGTGTAAAGTACTATGCAAGGTAAAACATTTGAACATAAGGAATTTTTGAGAAAGCAGTGACATGTTTATCATTATAATCTGATTGCTGTACTTACAGACTGGAGATTTTCTGGAAAAGAAATTGTGGCTAATAATATTTATAATGGAAAGATTCTTGACATTCTACAATCATATTCTGAATGGTCAGATTGTGTGGGAATTGATCACAGACTAGCTGGGTACCTAGAGCATTGGTAATTGAACAGTGGTTTAACAGAGCATGTGGCATAAAACAACATGGCTGAGATTCAGAGACAAGGGCTGTGGCCACATAAATTGCGTACCACAGGCAGGTCCAGTGGACATGATGGCAGAAAAGAAATTCAGAGACATCTTTAGCCCCAGTAAGGAAGACCTTATAATCAACTAATTTGCATTCCTATGAATTGCTTTTAATTACTGCCACTGCTAAAAATTAGTTTTCATTGGTAATTACAACTAGTAGCCCATGAATTTCTTTAGTACAGGCATCCCCTCATTCACCCTCATACACACATACAGATATTCATACATAAACAAACACACACAGACACAAACACACACAGACACACACACACACACACACACACACACACACACACACACACACACACACACACACACACACACACACACACACACACACAGTCTTGATCCCCTACCTAACCCTGAAACTGCAACCAACCAGGCATACACACACACATTCTCATGCACTCAGTCATCCGAGTCCAATCATATCCCTGTAAACAATTGCACACACACAACCACATACATCCATACACTCACAATACCACCCAACTAAAACTTCTCCACTAAACCTTTGCTAAACCAACCATAATTTAGTCCATCCTACTGACTTGAATGGGTGATTACTGTCTTTTGGCTGTGTTAATTAACACGGCTGCCCATGCTAATTTCACTCGTCTATGGAAATCATTTATTGCAGGCATTTCTGGGGAGAGCACATACCTAAGTGATGTCCCTGCTCTGGGCCAGTAATCAAGGAGCCTCAGTCCTCAACACTGGCACTGGAGAGAGACATTCACTTGCAACAAAGATAGAAACACACAGTATTTCCACAAGCATCTCTCTGCATCAAGTACAATTTCTCTTAAGAGCACACAAGGAACACAGTCAGTCCTGAGGCTGGGCTCCCTGTCTCTCTCTCTCTAGGCCCCAAATAAGACTCCCCACTGACACAGCTGTACAGTTGAGTAGTCAGCTGAGTGCTCCAAGCCAAGTCCTCCACCACCCTCTGTTGAAACCAGTGCTCTGTGTCCCTGCTCCAAGAAGCTAGCACACTCTCTTTGAGACTTGATTTTCACACACACACACAGACACACACACACACACACACACACACACACACACACACACACGGAAAGGCTGGCTCAGATTTACCAGCTATGCCCCTCTGCCCAGACTATAAGGTATTTAATGTTGCCAGAACACTTCAAAGCCAGCTACTCTACGGTTCTTACCAGGGCATCCAATTTTACTTAATAAAATTAATGCAAATGGCAATGTTTGATGAATTCAGCAAAACTTTCAGGAGCAGTCACAGTGTCACCAAATAAATATACGTACTATCAAAGGTTAAATATTTCCTAAAAAGACTAGCCACAATGAAAAGCTTAAATATATTTAATAATAAATAATAAAAGAACACAAAATTACTGAATTAATATTTACAGTAAACAGAGTTTCAGTCACAGGAAATATTAAAAATAACACAGATGAAAAAGATTCTCACATATACAGACAAACAATACTTAACTAACCTCACTATATTTTCCTAACTGATCTAAATAATTACTGTTTCCTCTGTCTTAATAAAGCAAGGCAAGATGATGTGGGTGAGTGGTCTTGACAGTTCCAAAACAGAGTGCTGTGAGACTTCTGTCTCATCTAGTACTAAAACATAATCCACAGAAAAAAGAAGAACCGAGGTCCAGATCCACTCAAAATACTGTTTATTGAGCACTTTCATCTCTCTAATGGAAACTTCCTCAAAATGATGTACTAAAACATGATTTCAGTGCTGGATTACAGAATGACAACACACACATCGTTTCACCTTACTTTTGGCTCCCACACTATTCCCTTTACTAGAAACTGAACAAGAATCTAGCGCATATGTGTCTTAATACACACACACACATTAAGGTTTGCTAAGATGTGTTACAGCATCTGGAAGCTATAACACAATTTCAAAACCTTCCATGTTTCCAGGGAAGCTATTAGTTCACCCCTAAGGACAATACAGTAGGATTCTTAGTTCTAGTTTTCACAGACATTTTGTCTCTGGCTGTAGTCATAAATGTAAGATACAATCTTTATGGCCTAAAGTAGGTAATTTAATTTCAGTCTATTTTTGAAAGTTAGCTGGACTGAGATTAACCTCTTCTCTTTCAGTATTCTCTGTAACAATATATTCATTTCAACAGTTACAATACAGTCTGACATACAGGTATATCTCTTTTCTGTCCAGCAGAACCTGCTGTTGGTACATTTTTAACAGAAGCAGCTTTACTAAAACATTTTGAACACAAGCACCTGTACAAAACAGTTTGATATACAAATGACATTTAATTCTTTATAAAACTCCAGCTAGCTATGTTGACATATATACACACCCACAGCCCTACTTCTCCTGGCATAGCTGGCAATACTGCACATCATCACAGCCTAATTAATATTAGCCACTCCCTTGGATTGCCTCAGCATACTGTAGCATGCCTGGTGGGGCCATCTCTGTGGTGACTTTTCAATTTGTTGAAAATCACTGCTGTAGGGCAGTCTCTGAATTGGAAATGGTTACTACAAGGACTTTCCACGCATGGTAGAACTTATTACTTTTAATGTTGGTGTTACTCAACTTTACATTAGGTATTTGCACTGGACGTCTGTCCCTGGTTTCTGCAGTGATGACATTACCACACTGGATACCTGTTCCTGGTTTCTGCAGTGCTGACAGTACCTTACTAGATGCCTGTTCCTGGTTTCTGTAGTGGTGACATTACCAGACTAGATACCTTTTGCTGGTTTCTGCAGTGGTGACATTACTGCAATAGATGCTGTTCCTGGTTTCTGCAGTGGGGAAATTACCACACTGGACACCTGTTCCTGGTTTCTGTAGTGGTAACATTACTGTACTGGATGCATGTTCCTAGTTTCTGCAGTGGTGACATTACCACACTGGATACATGTTGCTGGTTTCTGCAGTGGTGGCATTACTGCACTGGATACCTGTCTTGGTTTCTGCAGTAGTGAAATGACCACACTGGCTACCTGTTGCTGGTTTCTGCAGTGGTGACATTACTGAACTGGATGCTTGTTCCTGGTTTCGGCAGTGGTGACAGTACCACACTAGATGCCTGTTAATGGTTTATGCAGTGATGAAATTACAGTACTGGATGCCTGTTCCTGGTTTCTGTAGTGATAAAATTATAGCACTGAATGCCTGTTCCTGGTTTCTGCAGTGATGACAATACTGCACTGGATACCTGTTCCATTACCAGTGTTGCAGGTTCCCAGCTAGTCTGTGATCAATCCCCACACAAGGACCTGCATTTTCCTTCCCACTTGTATAGTTAATACAGTACTAGGATTCATAGTTGTTCAGCATTGGGTGCTTGTGTAGCTTAAAAAAATCTCCATCATTGTGGTTTCCTAGTTGGGTTGAGAAACTGCTCTTGGGAGAATCCAGGTACCTAATTGTCCAGAGACTCCTTGTTGATTTGGTGTCAGTGAAAACCATGTGGATTGTGGGGGATCCTGGGTTTAACCCCAAGGGAAGTGCCAATATTTTCTTTTTCTGTTGAGCTGAGTTTTATTTTTTCACACCACAGTAGCGCAAATTTGCTATCTACTTGCTGGATTTTTCTATACTGTAGCTAAATCCTCGGTTCCAGCTTGGCCTGCAAGCTCTATTTCTCAGCCAAATATACCAGCATGGAAGCACAGATAAATTCCTGACCATATGACTATAGGATGGGATTTATCTTCCACTAGGCAAAGAAACCTTATGGACTTTATGTTCATCTCTTTTGGATTGCCTTGTTGATTTCTGTATTCTAAATTTGAAATTTAAGCAGAATTTATCCCACTTTCTTTGTACCCTTTTTAATTTCTAAGGGCTAATGCTGATTCTTTGTCCTACGTTTTTTGATGGCTTTTGTCCTGTCTTTTTTAGTATCCAAGTCTTTACTAAAATTAACCCAATACTGCCCAATATTCATTTAGTAGATGTGTTAGTTTTATCCTTGGAAGTTGAACATGACATAGTTATCCTGGCTCATTTGCATGTATTTTATTTTAATTGTTATAATTCATTCTGCAGCCATAAAATTAAGTGCTCGCTTTGAACTGCAGATTTCCTCGATATTTTTTTTGCATATCACTGACAAGAGCTATTTGCTTACCTAAGCTGTTATACTAATTGTACTGCTGTATGACCTACAGATTGGTTAATGTTTAGAAACAATTAATCTGCATTTACTCTCTTCTGTTTTTTACCTTAGCAGTAATTAATGATGTTTTATTAACTATCCTACCAAGTCCCAGTACTAAATGTCTTACTGACTTAGAAAGCATGACCACATTTTTACAGGAATGACCTCAGGTAAGTCCATTCACAGATATAAACTCTGAACTGAGAGCCTCTTTCTATTTTTATCAGTCACATTTACTATCTGAAACAGTTATGACCATTTAATTCTTACTAACCATTTAATTCTACACTGGCAGGGTTGTATGTATTCCTCATTTGTTTCATCGTTTATTTTCCATTTTGTAATTATTTAGAGCAGATCTGATAAAGTCACTTACGGCAGAAGTGCTACAATCTTGCTAAGCAGCTCCCTGTTGGATTGTATCATAGCTGCAGATCCAGCTCACTGTGATCATGACACTATAGCTTTTATGGTAACATGCTTGCAGCTGGACTCTGTTGACATGCTTGCAGCTATAAATTAATTTAGGTGTTGAATAGTAGGTGCATGCATCATTGTGGTGAGTTTATACTTAGTGGTTTCATTTATTATTAGGTTCACCTATATAACTTTATCAGGGTGTTTTATTATTTAATGTCTGATATTTGGTAATTCAGTGGAATAGTGCATGTGTTGGAATTGCATTCAAGCAATCAACCTTTGTGCAATTTTTTTTCTTTTTTGTGATTGTATTTGTATTGTCATTCTTATGTTTTTGCACTAATCTTGAATGGCTCCATTGAATTCCATGACAGGAGCCACCTTAAAAGTGAGCAACCCTTACATAATGTTAAAATTTCTGCTGGAAACTGTTTGCCTCGTCTCATCTTATCTCCATTCTGCCAGACATTCCCCATCCCATTATTCAGCATTTAATTCTTCCTCCCATTCCATGCATGCACACTAACTCTCATTAGTCAGTCATTTCCCCCTCCCCATTAGCCAGTCATTTCCCCCTCCCCGATTAGTCAGTAATTTTCCCCTCCCCCATTAGTCAGTCATTTTTGCCTCCCCATTAGTCAGTCATTTCCCCCTCGCCCATTAGCCAGTCATTCCCCTCCTCCATTAGTCAGTCATTTTTCCCTCCCCATTAGTCAGTCATTTTCCCCTCCCCATTAGCCAGTCATTTTACCCTCCCCCATTAGTCAATCATTTTCGCCTCCCCCATTAGCCAGTCATTTTCCCCTCCCCCATTAGCCAGTCATTTTCCCCACCCCTAGCTCCACAATACTGGTCCTTTTCCTACTCCTTTACTCCAACACAGCCACACCTCCTATCAGCTATTCTAGTTATATATGCTAATTAGAGGTAATCCCCTTGACAATCTTTTACTCTCTTTAGCACAGTTCCTCTCCCTCCTTTAGCATTCAGGATTGGTATACAGAATGTATACTTACAGTAGTTTTTTTTTACGATTTGGGAATGAAACTATCTTTCTTTTTATGGGAAGAACTAAATCCATGTGCAGTCTTTTGGATTAAGTACTACTATGCTGAATTAGTAAGCCTTTTATTTAAAAGTTAAGAAATACTTGGGACTCCCAAAATTGTACCATTAATTTTTCATTTATTGGAATTGCATGAGTTGTTATCTGACTCAGAAGTCTGATACTTGTAGATCAGAGCCAGAAACCCAGTGCACTTTGGAGACTAGATCGTGATTTTTTCAGCCAGAGCTGCTGAATCCATCATTGGTACATGCTGGTACACATGGCTCACTGAAGGAATCAACAGTGATGTGCTGTAACACATGACTCACTCAGGATCCAACAGTGCTGTGCGCAAGCACATGTAGCTTCCTAAGGGAACCAACACTGATGTGCTGTAACACATGACTCAATGTAGAATCCAGCTCTGCTGTGCACTGACATACATGGCTTCCTGAAGGATCCAAAAATGCTATGCACTGGAGTACATGGCTGCCAGCAGGATCCACCATTGTTGTGCATTGGCACACTTGGCTGCATGCAAGATTGATCTTTGCCATGCACTGGAACACATGGTTTCCTGCAGTATCCAGTATTGCTGTGCGCTGACACAAACTTAAGTTCCCCATGACACTTTAGCTTTTATGATAACATGCTTGCAGCTGGACTCTGTTGACATGCTTGCAGCTATAAATTCATTTAGGTGTTGAATAGTAGGTGCATGCGTCATAGTGGTGAGTTTATACTTAGTGGTTTCATTTATTATTAGGTTCACCTATATAACTTTATCAGGGTGTTTTATTATTTAATGTCTGGTATTTGGTAATTCAGTGGAATAGTGCATGTGTTGGAATTGCATTCAAGCAATCAACCTTTGTGCAATTTTTTTTCTTTTTTGTGATTGTATTTGTATTGTCATTCTTAAGTTTTTGCACTAATCTTGAATGGCTCCATTGAATTCCATGACATGAGCCACCTTAAAAGTGAGCAAACCTTACATAATGTTAAAATTTCTGCTGGAAACTGTTTGCCAGTTTAGTCTCATCTAATCTCCATTCTGCCAGACATTCCCCATCCCATTATTCAGCATTTAATTCTTCCTCCCATTCCATGCATGCACACTAACTCTCATTAGTCAGTCATTTCCCCCTCCCCCATTCCCCCTCCCCGATTAGTCAGTCATTTTCCCCTCCCCCATTAGTCAGTCATTTTCGCCTCCCCATTAGTCAGTCATTTCCCCCTCCCCATTAGTCAGTCATTTCCCCCTCCCCATTAGCCAGTCATTTTCCCCTCCCCCATTAGCCAGTCATTTTCCCCTCCCCCATTAGTCAATCATTTCCGCTCCCCCATTAGCCAGTCATTTTCCCCTCCCCTAGCTCCACAATACTGGTCCTTTTCCTACTCCTTTACTCCAACACAGCCACACCTCCTATCAGCTATTCTAGTTATATATGCTAATTCGAGGTAATCCCCTTGACAATCTTTTACTCTCTTTAGCACAGTTCCACTCCCTCCTTTAGCATTCAGGATTGGTATACAGAATGTATAGGTTCATAGGTTCATAGGTTCATACTAGGCTATCTGCCCAAGGGCATTTATAAGCCTAGCCCATAGTTATGTGGCTTTCGCCACCCCTTTAGTTTGAATAAAAACTATGCCTATCATTTTGCTGTGCCTCTGTCAAGCAGTGACACTGAAGTAATCCCTGGGGTATATCTGCAATCTCCCATCCATTGGTCAAGATTCCTCTTGAACAAGGCCAGAGAGGTGCTCTACTTACAGTCATTTTTTTTTTTTACGATTTGGGAATAAAACTATCTTTCTTTTTATGGGAAGAACTAAATCCATGTGTAGTCTTTTGGATTAAGTACTAGTATGCTGAATTAGTAAGCCTTTTATTTAAAAGTTAAGAAATACTTGGGACTCCCAAAGTTGTACCATTCATTTTTCATTTATTGGGATTGCATGAGTTGTTATCTGACTCAGAAGTCTGATACTTGTAGATCAGAGCCAGAAACCCAGTGCACGTTGGGGACTAGATCCTGATTTGTTCAGCCGGAGCTGCTGAATCCATCATTGGTACATGCTGGTACACATGGATCACTGAAGGAATCAACAGTGATGTGCTGTAACACATGACTCACTCAGGATCCAGCAGTGCTGTGCGCAAGCACATGTAGCTTCCTAAGGGAACCAACACTGATATGCTGTAACACATGACTCAATGCAGAATCCTGCACTGCTGTGCACTGACATACATGGCTTCCTGAAGGATCCAAAAATGCTGTGCACTGGAGTACATGGCTGCCAGCAGGATCCACCATTGTTGTGCATTGGCACACTTGGCTGCATGCAAGATTGATCTTTGCCATGCACTGGAACACATGGTTTCCTGCAGTATCCAGTATTGCTGTGCACTGACACAAATGTCTTTCTCCAGGATCCAATATTGCTGTACACTTGCACACATGGCTTCCTTAAGGATCCAAAAATGCTGTGCACTGGCACACATGGCTTCCTGCAGGATTCAGCATTGCTGTGAATTGACATGCATGACTCCCTACAGTATCCTGCATTGCTGTGTGTTGGCATATATGGCTCTCTGCAAAAGCTAGCATTATTTTATGTTGGTACACATGCCTCCCTGCAGGATCCATCTTTACTGTGAGTTTGAGCATATGAACCCTAAAGGAACCAATACTGCTGTGGTGGCACACATGGTTCCCTTCAGGATCCAACATTGCTTTGCACTGGAGTATATGACTAGCAGCAGGATCCAGCATTGCTGTGCACTGGAGTATATGACTAGCAGCAGGATCCAGCATTGCCGTGCATTGGAGTATATGATTAGCAGCAGGATCCAGCATTGCCGTGCATTGGAGTATATGACTAGCAGCAGGATCCTGCATTGCCGTGCATTGGAGTATATGACTAGCAGCAGGATCCAGCATTGCTGTGCATTGGAGTATATGACTAGCAGCAGGATCCAGCATTACTCTTCATAGGCACACATGGCTTCTTTTAACAGATTTTGCTGAGGAAACAAGGAGATCTTCAGGGATACAAGCTTCCTGCATATTTGTTCTAGAAGTCAAGACATCTCTTGAGAACACAGACAAGGAGGACAAAACCATCACTGCTGTAGGGATGAAGTTAAAGCTGCTTAATTGCTCTGTTTTCTAAGATGCAAGGAGTCAGTCCTAATTCTGGTTCAAGTGCAACACTCAGGAAATTAGTCAGCAGCAATATGAGATGAAACCCTAAGACAAGGGTAGGTCATTTCTCTAAAAACAAATATTCACAACAACGTTCAGGAAGTTGTGCCGGGCAGCAGTAGCAGCCCTGAGGCTTTGCTGACAGTCCTTCTTTAGGGAGTCATCTTTCTCTCTCCACCTCTCTCCATGTAAAGCCATCACAATGAATCTGTGGTTCAGGGTTACAAGATACCTCTCTTTAACACAATTAATTCCACCATCTTTTCACTTGCCACATATATTCAATCCACTAGATAGTGGCTGTCAATTTCCCCCAAATACCTACAGAACATACATACCATAAAATACATACATATTATACAGAAGGTTGTAACAGACCAGAAAGTGCCAAAAGTTTTAGTGCCAAAAAAAAAAAACTCGGGACACCGCTAGATCTAACATGAATAAATAGTTTATCTTTCAAAGAAACTTTTCACTTTGATATAAACAGTTTATTTTTCAAAGAAAAGTTTTAACTTTGTTAATATATATTTCCATTTTGTTCATAGGTAAGTGCTAGGTTAGCTGCATTTGTGGGACACATTAAGCATAACTAATTTCCCTTTCAAAGGTGAAAATCAAACCCTATATCTTTTGACTGTGAGGTAAATGCCTTAACCATTATACTTACCCCCAAACCTATTAATGACTCTTGGTTTACAAAATCAGTGGTCTCAATTTTTTTTTTTAATTATTATTTATTTCACATTTGTTGACCGGGAAAGTCCGACTAGGTTCCACAGATCCTGTTTTCAGTGGAGGCCCGGGGAGAAATCCTCCAAAAGCATGTCTTTAGAATGTAGGAGGAAACTGGAGTACCCGGAGGAAACCCACGCGAACACAGGGAGAACATGCAAACTCCACACAGAAGGCACCCCAGCCGAGAATCAAACTGGAGAACCTCTTGCTGTGAGGTGACAGCATTAACCGCTGCACCACTGTACCGCCCTCAACATTTAAGATTTCACTAAAACAAGGCTTATATATCTATGTCTATATGTAAAATTAAATATTAAAGTCTAGATTATGAGTGATGTGTGTGTGTGTGTGTGTGTGTGTGTGTGTGTGTGTGTGTGTGTGTGTGTGTGTGTGTGTTTGTGTGTGTGTGTATGTATTTATCTGTCTGTTAAATATTAAAGTCTAGATTATGAGTGATGTGTGTGTGTGTGTGTGTGTGTGTGTGTGTGTGTGTGTGTGTGTGTGTGTGTGTGTGTGTGTGTGTGTGTGTGTGTGTATTTATCTGTCTGTCTGTTTACATATATGTGTGTGTGAGTGTATGTATGTATATACATTGTGAAGATAGGTGAAGGCTGCCAGCCTAGCCAGATAGACTTGTAGATAATTCTGTCATTTGTAAATATTAATGCAAGCCACAGGCTTGTTCTCTTAAATGTAAAAAGACTGCATTGGATATTGAACTGCAAAAATGTTAACAACAGTGCACTCTGCTGTAAGAAAGCCAAGTCAAGCATTTTATGACTGTCTTTGATGTCAAAATTTGGAGCCAATATGTCTGGATTTAGGAATTCTGCCTATTGTTTTGAGGCCGGAGTTAATGGCTAAAATTTGCATGTATAATTTCTTTTATCACTCTGATTCCTGACCAGCTGCAAGATCAAATTGGGCTATTAACCACTGAGAGTCTGTTAGTCTGGGAACCAGAACGAAATGATGTAATCTGAAATGAATAAGTGGTACTGTGTTATCAGTTTAAGGACAGAAAGAATCACAGCATTAGAAAATTTGTCTTGAGAACATCCAACATCACCAGCTCTGCCTGTGTCTAGATTTAAGTAGGATTTTAGAACTGTGTTTTCTCTTAGATATAGCCAGGAAATAGGAAGATTAGACTAATTTGTTTTTCTGTGATGTCAGAACTTTTCTACGGTATTATTTTAAGTATTTCTGTGTGATCTCTGAACTCTTGACTAGCACTGTGTAATAAGAAGTATTGTCTTGTGTTTTTCTTTGTGATCTCTGTGTGTTCTTAAGGGAAATTGTACTTTACTGTGTATGTATTTATTATCCTTTCCCAATATGGATGCCCCTCACTTGTGTTAGTGGTGAGGATTGAGGCTCCTTGATTGCTGGGCCAGTGCACGGGCGTCACATATTAATTGGTTGGCAGTGGTGGGATATCCACATCATATATTAATTGGTTGGCAAATACTAATTGGCTTGTATTGGTGCAGGCAGAGTGAATTCCTATCACTGAAGGTGTTTTGTACTCTAAATCTTTCATGCAGTGAATACTCAGAGTTCAGATCACAATTGTTTTATTTCTTTTGTTAGCTTAGTTAATCAGGGAGAGCAAGCAGCATGTCAGCAGAGGAGTACAGAAAGCTGACAAGGAGCCAGCTGGCTGAGATGTGCCAGGCTAGAGGACTGATGCATGGAAACCTGACTAAGACAGACATGATTGCAGTTTTGGTCACACCTGCATCAGAAAACAGCAACCAGGAGGATGATAAGACTGGCAGTGGAGATGTACCACACTCAGATAACCGACAGCTCAACCTTTCTGCAGAGGACTTATAAATCCATCTGGAGCTAAAGAGACTTAAGTTGGAGGCCAGGAGTTTGGAAATAGAAGCAGCTAAGAGACTGAGGCATCTAGAGAGTGAGGACAATGAGAAACTGCGAAGGTTGCAGGCTGAGGAGAATGAGAAACTGCTACAGCTGGAAGCTGAGGAAAATGAGAGGCAGAGGCAGCATGAGAAGGAGATGCTGACTCTAAGGCAGAGTAATGGAGGTAATGGGGAAGGGAGTAATTGGACCCCAGAAGCACAAAATGTCAGTAAATTTCGTCCTCAGTTTAAAGAGGGGGATAATTTTGATAGTTTCATTCATATGTTTGAGATGGTATGTAAACAGTATGATGTTGACCAAAAGCTCTGGATATGGTTCCTGAACCCCTTACTCCATGGTAATGCTGTAACTGTGTTGTCTAAACTTGCTGATTGGGAATATTTTGACTATACTGCTGTTAAAAATCACTTGTTAGAATGTTTTAAACTAACACCTGAAACATATAGGAAAAAGTTTTGTGAGCATAGACGCAAGGCAGTTGAAAGTGTGTGTGAATATGTTGCTGAACTTACCACTTATTTTCATAGGTGGATGAGGGGATGTCAGGTCACCACTTTTGAAGGGCTGGCAGACCTTTTGGTGAGGGAACAAGCCCGTAGCACTTTGCCTGAGGACATGAGGATCTAGTTATCTGATAGACATTGTGCTACTTCAGATGAGATGGAGAAGGGAGACCTATACCTAGCAGGCAGGGCATCCCTGCACAGGAAAGGGACCCCCAGTACTGCTCATGGTCTAAAGGAACCCATGGTGTGCAGCACAGACTGCTCCAACAGAATCTGCCAGTAGCAGGGGAAGCCACTAGTCCAGGTACATGTCCAGGACCTAGGGTTAAATGTTTTAAATGCAACCAGTGGGTCCATGTACCATACCGATGTCCATGGAGGCAAGGTTGGGAACAAAAGGTGAGAGAGACAGTAAGTGGGAAAGACAAAATGCCAATAGTAGGTTGTCTTGAGACAACAAGGGTACCAAACTACCATCCTGCAGATGTCCTGATTGGGAAGGATTTGGATGAGGCAGTATCATGTGCTTATGCAGTTACATGCAGTCAGGCTAGGAGACAAGCATGTGGGTCTGGTAACCCGGGAGAGAGCCAGACAGACTGCATACTTACAGCCAGGACTAGTGAGGTGGTTACTTCAGGGAGGGAGCTACTCTGTAGCAGTGAAACTGAAGGTGAGCCACAGCTGCTTGTGGGTGCTGATGTTCCCTTGGACAGAGGAACTGCAAAGGTAGAAGTGAGTAGTAGTATCCAGGCTGACAGTGAGGCATCACTGTCAGAGGATGCCAGACTTCCTATGGAAGGGGAGCTGGAAAGGGTTACAAAGAGAGAGTTGAAACAGGCTCAGCTCTTAGACCCTACATTGCAAGGCCTGAGGCAGGTAGCTAGTGAGGCACCTGATTCTCAAGGGAAGGGGGAATCTGTATACTGGAACAAAGGGTTACTGTATAGAGAGTGGACCCCTGAGGGAGGGCTAGAAGGTGAGACAGTACAGCAGTTGGTAGTGCCTAGAGCCTACCATCTGGTGCTTCTAGCCATAGCTCATGATATTCCCTTTGCAGGTCATATGGGCATAAAACATACAAAGAGATGTATTATGCAGAACTGCTATTGGCCTGGAATTTCTAGAGATGTAACAGGGTACTTCAGGACCTGTGAGCAGTTGCAAAAGGTAGGCAGAGCAGGAGACAAGGTGAGAGCTCCTTTGATGCCTTTGCCTGTGATTGAGGAGCCATTTCAGAGGGTAGCTATGGATATTGTGAGGCCTCTGAATACCCCAAGTTCCACAGGGAAAAACTATATCCTAGTGGTAGTGGATTATGCTACACGATACCCTGAGGCAGTGGCTTTGCCCTCCATTGAGGCAGAAAAGGTGGCAAATACTTTGCTAGAGATTTTCAGCAGGTTAGGTTTCCCAAATGAAATACTAACTGACAGAGGTGCCAATTTCATGTCAGACCTGCTGGCATGTCTGTGGAAGTCTTGTGGGGTGAAGCACCTAAAGACCACCCCCTATTTTAATTGCTGGAACTTGTGTTCTGAGAGACTGCCTTCCAGACTATCTGCAAATATACAGAGCTGAGTATATATTTTTGGTTATAGAGTTTGTTAATTGTTGAAACTGTTGTCTCACTGTTCTGAGAGAGTGATCTGCAAATATACAGAGCTGAGTATATTTTTTTTGGTTTTAAAGTTTGTACTGTTAGTTGTTGCTTAGATCTCTGTTGAAACTGTTTTGTTCCACCCACCCTCCCTATTTTTTGTTTGTAGTTTAAATTTGATGGCTTTTGCAGTTGCCCGCCCCACTGTAGATTTGATCTGGGACACTCCCCCAGTCCCATCTCTTTACCACATTCAACCTAATAAACTCTTTCTGCACTTGCTTTTAATTTAATTGCATTTTTTAAACTGTGTTTGGTCTAATATTGCTACATACTCAAGTGTGCTAGCTTGCACTGCATGTGAATTGTTTTTACTACTGTATTTGCTATTTTTCTGTAAAAAAAAAAAAAAAAAAAAACAGTAAGCCTGTTTACTACCTTTCCTGTAACTAGTGTTCCAGATACAGACTTTCTGTATCCAGGACTGTATGTAAGCTTCTGAGCGCCCCAAGCCTTTCTGTGTTGGAGGGAAGCCTTCTAGCTTGTCAGTGGGAGTGATATGCACTAGGTAACCTGTCTACCACATAAGGAGGGGTTCTGGCCCAGAAATTGTAGTTATTGGCCGTTTGGGCAATCTCTTCCATCTCTCTCAACTTTCTGATTTGAAAGCCTGCCTTTGCACTTGTTTTGTAACTCGTCTAGTGCAGGTACAGATTCTTAGTTTTAGCACTTAAATTTGCTTATTCATGCTCAGCACTTGTTCAGAACTTGTAAGAACTAAATAAGCTAATTACTATAGCACTCAATCTTCCTCATTACCTAGAGGAAAACAGTTTTTGTACTTACTTTTCTCACTTGCTTAGAGAAAAACAGCTCTTGTACTTACTCTCCTCACTTATCTAGAGGAAAATAGTTTTTTATTCAGGCATGTCCAGTGGTCAGCTCCCAGTGTTCTCTCCTGTCTATATGATTAATCTGGGCATCTTAAGGCAATGTAGAAATTGCCTCATGTACACAGACAACCGTATCCTCCAACCACCCAACACTACAACCTGTGAGAGATACACTTATCTAGCCAAACTGGAGGTAAAGCTCTCTCCAACCAAGACTGAACTTGACAGTCATGAGGAGAAGGTAAACATTTGCACCACTCCACACTCATCACATAGTCTCACAAAATCTATACCACCAAAATCCACACATAGTAACACAAAAACATTCACGGAGGCTCTCAATAATAATCTGTCTAAGCAACAGAGACCGCCAAAGCAGAAACACAAGCAATCTCCATCCCCCAACACAACCCAAATGCCACATAGCCCACAGACTCAGTGTGCCATTCAACCACAGCCAATAAGGCAAAACAACGTACCCAACACACTAGTCATAGGTGACTCTATAGTCAGGCACACTGATGTCCCACTCACCAGGCTAAACAAGGAGAAGGTTACTGTCAGCTGCCTGTCGGGTGCCAGGATCTGCCACATAACCCATGCACTCAAGTCACTCCACAGCAAGTACAAATATGACTCTGTCATTGTCCATGTTGGTGTGAATGACCTGAGACGTACCTCCCTGGACTACATGAAAAGAGACATGGAAGAGCTCTCCAATCTTGTACCCAGGCAGGTATGACCCTAGCCCTGAGTAGCATTCTGCCATCGCCCAGAATGATACTGCAGTAATAGGACAAAATGATTGACTTCAACAATTGGCTAAGCTTCTGGTGTCATTCTAAGGGGGATCCAGTATCTGTCTGCTTGGGATGACATGGTCGACAGACCACTATGCTTTGCCACAGATGGCCTGCACCTGTTGCCCCTGGGATTCCGGTTACTGGCTAAGGCTCTTGCTGCCCCTATAGTGCCTTTTTTAGGCAAGGTTCAAATAACAAATTCACCACCATAACAGGAACAGGCAAGCAAAAACTGAGTGTAATGCTACTCAATGCTAGAAATCTAAATCTCAAAATGCACTCACTCGAGGCACTCCTTAAAATGGAGAACATCGATATCTGTGCAGTGAATGAGACTGGTTCAAGGTTCCAGAGAGCACCCCTGCACTACCAGGCTGTAACTCATACAATACTTTTCAGCCATGTAACCTGGACCGAAACACCAAAGGCGGAGGTGTGTCCATATTCATTAACGATATCCACACCTCCAGGCTAGTTGTTCAGCATAATGCATCCGAGGTTATCCAAGTGCAACTAACTCTGGGCAAAACTGCAATCCAAATTGTAGCTTGCTACAGATCCCCCACAATGCCCCAGGATTCCCACTCCTCTTTTCTTGATGTACTGGAAAATATTAGGGTTCAACCAAACACCCTAATAATGGGTGACTTCAACTATCCCACCATTAACTGGAAAAACTACTCGTGTACCAACTCCTTAGCTCAACACTTTCTGGAATTCATAAACTCCAATGCCCTGGATCAACTTATCCACACCCCCACTAGGGGCAACAATATCCTAGACCTAGTCATTACCAACATAAGTGACCAGTGTTCCACACCTGAAGTCAACTCCTCGTTGGTCTGATCCGACCATAAGCTAATCACCCTTGATATCCACATCCTGGCCCCACCCCCCCACCCCCATTAAGGAAACCACAGTAAAAAATTTCTCCAAAGCCAACTTCATGCTTCTTAAGACAGAAGTGGTGAACTTCATGACACGCGTGCAGATGGACAATACAGTTACAACTGCTGAATCCTACACAAATGCACTCTATAAGCACTTACACAAGTGCATGGATCGTGCTATCCCAAACAGAACCAAGACGCTATCCTCCAAAAAAAGGAAGCCAATCTGATGGTCCCCTGCCATAAACAAACTGTACAACAGAAGGAAGAAACTGTTGCAAAAGAGAGTAAAATCCTATGAGTGGAGTACCTCCCTGGTCAGCCTCAGTAAGAAGCTGAGATCCTTTATAAGATCCTCCAAAGCTAGCTATGAAAACAAAATCACCACTAATTCCAAGAACAACCACAAAGCATTCTATAGCTATGTCAAGAATCTCAATGGCAACACCCAGATCTGCTCTGAGTTACAGCACAAAAGCGCGAAAATTACAGAACCAACTGATATTGCCAATATCCTGGCAGATAGGTTCTGTGCTAACTTTACCCCCCTCTCACCCCATAAAGGACCCATATCTATACAGGAAGAATGCAGAGTCCCTGTAATCACAACTACGTAGGTAAAAGCTGCACTCTCTAAAGCCAAAAACACAGCATCCATGGGACCGGACAACATCCCAGGTTGCGTTTTACACGAACTTCAGAACGAACTGGCTCGTCACTTAAGCACCATGTTCAATAATAGCTTTGCATCAGGCTTTGTGCCCACCGAATGGCGCACAGCAACAGTTATCCCATTCCACAAAGGGGGAGCCACTACTGATGACAGGAATTATCGACCTATTAGCCTGATGAGCCTGGTCTACAAGGCCATGGAACGTATCATCATGGAACTCATAAACAAAGACATTGGTAACCTCCAAACTCTGGATCCTAACCTGTTCTAGTTTGTGAAAGGCAGATCATGCCTTCTGAACCTGATCGACTTTTTTGAGGCAGTCACCAAAGCTGTAGATGAGGGTAAGGTGGTTCACACAGCCTATCTTGACCTCGCCAAGGCTTTCGACACCAGCCTCCATTCTGGAATTATAGCTAAACTCACTAAACTAGGTATAAATCCCTACGTCACAAGATGAGTTGCCAACTGGCTCACTGACCTCAAAGCAGTGAAAAGTGGAGTACTACAGGGTTCTGTCCTGGGACCTCTCCTGTTTGGTATCTACTTCTCTGAAGTACAGGCTAACACAAAAGGCCTCTGGCTAAAGAAGTTTGCAGATGACTGCAAACTAGGAGCCTTAGTCAAGTCCCCAAATGATGTGGACATCCTACAGAAGGGCCTCGCTGAGACAGATGCCTGGTGTCAGAGCCATGGCCTCAAGTTCAGTGCCAAAAAGTGCAGTGTCATCCCCTTTGGTAAAACTCTGTACCCATGAACTACCACATAGGCAGTAATATACTTAATACCAAATGTGTGATAAGAGACCTTGAGACCCAGGTGGACAGTAGTCTCTCCATTGATAGTCACATCGCCACAGTAGTCAGGAAGTCCTTCTACATGGCACACCTCATCATAAAAGGGTTCTCATCCAGGAAAAAAGAGGTCATTGTTCCCCTCTACTCGACACTCATTAGACCCATTATAGAGTACAACGCCCTTTTGGAATGTACCTCACAAGACATCTGCAGCAGCTGGAAAGGCCACAGAAGTACCTCACAAAGAGGATTACTGGCCTCAAACAAATGCCCTACACTGGCCGCCTCAAAAAACTCCAGCTTTACTCCGTAGCATATCGCCTACTCCGAGGTGATCTCTGCCTAACATATAAAGCTATGTCAAACCCAGAGCTGTTGGACATGCTACACCTAAAGAAATCCCAATCCCTCTGAGCTACACACTCTAGGGACCTAAACTTTGTCACCACAATAAACAGGACATGCTGGAGGGATAGATTCCTGTCTCAGAGACTTCCCATACTTTGTAACAGGCTACCCATCTACGTAAAACAAAGTTCTTCATTAGCACTCTTCAGGAAAAATCTTGATGAGTGGATGGTAAATAGGAAATACACCCGGGGATCACGTCTGTGTCTCTGCTCGACAGTGGCACAGGAAAATAACTTTCTTGGGTGGCGTAAGCCAGGGAAGCTTGTTGGCTAGGCTTATGTAGGCCCTTGGGCTGATAGCCTAGTACCTACCTATGACCCTATGAACCTATTATGGTCCCGGACTGTTGGGCGATGGGCGTGATCTAGGCGGGCCTTGCAACTCCGGATCCAGTACAGCATAATCTAATATAGTGTTGTTAAACTTCCTGTAGAGTTGAGCATAACGTACAACATGTTTGAAATGTAGGTAATATAAGTTCTTAAAGGTATGCATACTTATTTCAAGGGTTTGGTTTCATTCAATCTGTATGTTTTCAATATTATATGGTTCTGGATTTTAAACTTCTACTCTTTTGTAAATTCGGCATTTCCATATTGGTAATATGAAAGTAGAAATTTTGGTAATTAGTATTTTGAAAGATATATATATATATATATATATATATATATATATATATATATATATATATATATATATTTATACACACACACACACACACACACACACACACACACACATATATATATATATATATACATGCATACATACATATATGTGTATAGTGTACATGTTTACATCTTAATGCAGGTATAACACACACACACACACACACACACACACACACACACACACACACACCATATGCAGACAATTCAGATCAGGTTTCCTTCAAGACTTCTCTACAGAGTTGATACTTTTTTTCTAGCAAAACAGTGTCACAACTGCTTCAGTATTCGCAAATTGCTATAATTGTAGACTTTCTGCTTTTCCCGGTTAGGGGTTGCCACAGTGGAACTCCGGTCCGCTCATGATTGGCAGTGGATTTTTATGGTGCCGAGTTGCCAGCCTGATGCCCAACCTTCAATGAAGGCATGCCCATACACGCTCGCATCTACCTGCATGTCTTTAACGTCACTCGACCGCAGGGAGGACATGCAGACTTCACACAGAAGGCACTCCAGCCGAGAATCGAATGGGAGAGCCTCTTGCTGTGAGGCAACAACGCTAACCACTGCACCACCGCGGCTTATACAAATTGCTATAAATGTAATTATATATATTTGATTAATGAACATGTGGTCTAAGTAAGACTTGTCTTACCAACCATAACCTGGGCACAAAGGCAAAAACAGTCACTTAAAGGTATACAAAAGTTGCCCTAATATTAGTATACATAGAGTCAATACAACTTGCATGACAAAATTAGTAATATGTATGTGATTTGTGTTAGTTTTTTATACCGTACTCTGTATAACAAGTTATGAGGCATTAAGCACAAATGTGCATATTTACAAGGGTTTTAATTCAACTGCAAAGAATATTTGGGACTTTGCTGCTCGTATGCTTGCTGATAGTATTTTATGGTACTGTTTAAATTTTATCCCTTATCAATGAAGCACTGATTGCAATACTATTGCAGTAATTGTAATATGTATATATCTGTATATACATATATATATATATATATATATATATATATATATATGTATATATATATATATAAAAACAGTCTTTCTACACTCATTATTCCATTTTAAGACAGTACAAAGGCATAAGAGTGTCATCCTTAGCAGATATACCAAATATGTGTTTTACCAAGTTTGCTAATGACTGTAATCTGGGCAATGTTATCTGCTAATTCATTTACACTAAACTGCACTGACAAAGGTTGGAAGATGCATATACTAGGTGTGCTGAAAGTACATTAATGCCTGACCCCCTTTCCGAACAGTATCATGTGATCTTGTAACATGTAGAGCATGGGCTTGTGTGCTGGATTCTATATCTTATCTTCCATAGTAATGCTTGAATGCCTACCTTGGTGAAGTACTGTAGGGTGCATAGCTGTAGTATCCTGCACCCTCTGTATAATATATACCCCTACCACCCCATTTATGTCATTATAGCCTCATAATGCACACAGGCTGCAGTGCTGTGTACTCTGCAAGGATTGACAGCTCCAGCACTTAGTGCACTGTATTTCCATTGTCTGTGTAAGATATAACCATACATTTATGGCATTGTAGTCTCCTCCTGAGAGCCACAGAACTAAGGAGTGTGAGGTGCAGAGTGCTATCCTATGCTACCAGCACCATTTACCAAGTAGACGCTGAGAGTGCAGTGGAGTGACTGGAATACTATACAGCAGTGTTGTGCTGTGTGCCACATATATTCTGTTTTGGTGGACTGAACTGTAGATGAAAGGCATGTTGTTTTCTGTCTGAAACCAGTGTCCTTCAGTACAATTAGCGAGGCAATAATAGTTCTGTGTCCGGTTTGATTTACAGATGGTAACCGTGAAACTTGATCCCAGTTATATAACATGAGAAATAGTAAAGTTCATCATACTTTGAGCAGATTGGGTAGCTGTTTCTGCTGCAGTACTTTCTTTTTTTTTAGCATCTAGATACTTCTCTCTTGTTATAAACAACACTTATAGGATGCTGGCAACAGTATCCAGAGGTGAACTGTGGAGAAAAAAAGGTTGCCTTAATAAAGCTCATACATGGAGATAAATGTCTGTTTTCTAGGTAAAGACCATTAAGGACTACATACTCCTTTATTGTGCCCACCCGGTTACAACTTAATGTCTAAATTGTAAGGTATTATCTAAGGCCATTATAATTTATGGAAGATTATTCCTTAATCTTGGGACTATAGCAGTGACAAAATTATCTGCCTTGAAAGTCATATTTTACCTTATATTAACTATTTCCTTCTCATGGTAGAAAGTTTTATTGCATGAAAACATTTCTTTTCCCACTGTGGGCCTTAGAACTTCGTCTCCAAAGAGCTTAAACACTAAGCATAACTTATCTTGTACAACCTTATAATTAATGCTGTACAGGCTGAGACGCCACAAGATTGTCTGATAATCCTTAACAGCTAAAGATGGAATTTTCCTTGTGAATTTGCATTGTACTAACTTAACTTCTAAATGAGTGTTTGAACTGAAACTGGCATTATGTTCCATGAGAGGTCTAATTAATGTTTTATAATGCTAAGTGAGAGCAAGCATGTGCCTCATACTTAACATCTTAAAAAGTAAGCCAAGTAATGTGTTATGCTTACTTTTAATGACTGAAACATTAAATATTAGAATTGAAAGTTAGATTGCCCTGAATTATCATAGCTAGATCATTTATTTCATTTACAATTGATGGGAAGGAATTATTGAGAAAGAACTGTAATGAAACTGAATCTCTGCCAAATGCTATGACATTAGAATTAAAATTTAGGTTATAGCTTAATGCTCATTTGCAGATATAATTTAAGAACTGGTTAATAGTTGGTATGTCATTAGCTGCAGAAAAATAATTGTTTGCAGTTACCTGAATACTTAAGATAGGGAACAATTATTAGCTGTTGGTAAGGTATATTAGCTAGCATTTATTAGTCATTGGTAACGACATATCTGTAAAGGTACATGAGTAACTGTAGGACTGGATACAATGTCCTAAAACAATGTCAGTTTCAACCTTTGCTGCATGAGGTACTTCTTCATTTCACTTCCTACCTTATGCAGGGGCTCCATTTGTAATTCGGAGACTTATAACTTTGAGTCCCGGAATTACAACAAAAATGACAAAAATACAGGAGAGACCAGTGAATATCAACGGAGACTATTCTCCTTTAAAGTGCATTCTACAGAAGGAAAGTCCCAAGCACCCCTGCTGCTTATATATACTGACTTCAAGATCGCTATACCTCGGAGAAAAGGGAATAATCCATGACATGGCAATCTCTGAGTTAGTGTATGCAAATCCACATTTTCACACACTCATTTCCACTGTTCTGCGACTCACACTCGAGCCTTAGAGTTACAGATGGTTACAATATGAAAGGCTACTGTCTTTAATGCTAAGGACGAAGACAGCATCCACAGTCTATTACCTTGTCACCTTGATAGAGTTATTCCCAGTTAGTGGTGGTACCTTTACACCTTGATGGAATTATTTCCGGTTAGTGCTATGATCAGTTCAGTTTACATTAAAGCAGATAGCCCAAACACAAACAACAACATGAAATGTATATAATTAACTCTATCTTGGTCCTCTGTATTATCAAGCAAGCCAACATCTCTTACACTGTAGTGCATGGAGCATCTAAATTAGTCACCAAAAACAGGGAAAGTCAGTCTTGTTAAGCACCTTAATGACATCAGTGAGTTGCTTAACAAGTTTTTGTTAAGCGCCCCTAAGTGCTGTTAACATCGGATCTCACACTGGGGATTGACAACATACAGTGCTAGCTCTCAAAGAGCAGCAGAATGTAAACTACTTTTAAAAATTGTTAGATCCTTTGCTCTGTAACACCCACAAACAAAATATGACACAGAGCAAAATGTCTTAATACCTTTTAAAGCAGTTCATTCTTATACTTCATTTCAGCCTGTTTTTTTTTTTTTTTTTGACAATGCTAATGTGTTTTACTGGCTTTCAAACACTTTGAGAATGGGAAAACAGCATACATATTTCTTTTTCTTTTTTTGTCTGTATCTGATAGTACATGGCTCAGTTAAAGCTTCATGCCCTACTTCATCTTCAGTATAGGTTCATAGGTGCATATGTGTTTACTAGGCTAATGACCACAAGGGCCTTTTTAAGCCTAGCCATGCATCCCAAATCTTTGACAAGTTCTGATACCCTTGATAAGTATAAGCATGAGCCTGGGAGATGAACCATTTACAGGTTACCTGTGTCCATTAGAGACAGAGGTGCCAAACCAGGGATGGATTTCCGGTTTCCCATCCAATTGTCCAAGTTACACTTGAATTGGGTTAGGGAGGAACTCTGATTCACATGGATAGGGAGGCTGTTCCATAGACATGGTAGTCTCTGGGATGCATACCTATCTCTCCTGCAGGACCTATTTATATCACAGGCAAGGTTTAAGTCTTTAGAATGAATAATTATGGTGCTATCTGTTATGTGGATATGCAGGAGGTCCATCAAAGTGGGGTCTGACAATGCTCTCTATGCCAGCATTGATCTCCCCTCAAAATTCTGTAGGAGACAGAATATGGGGATAGGCCCTTGAAGCAGTCTGCATAGGAAATTTTACTTACGCCCTGTATTTTTAGTGAGACACCTCTGTGGACATTCCAGTTACTGGATATGCCGGGTTAAGTACATACCAAAGGGGGCACTGTACTCAACAATAGGTCTGATGAATGCCAAACACAGTGGAACAATGGCTTCGGGACTTAGATGCTATTTGTTTGTTTATAAGTTGCGCAACTTAGAATGATTTCCACACCACTGTAAACACAGGATGGCCAAGGGCTAGATTACTATCTATGTGTGTCCCTAAGTCCCTGACCACCGGGTCACTCTAAGGGTTGTGTTGTCAATATGATAGTTATCAGGGATGGATGACTTCACAAAGGATACTGTTATGCATTTCTTGGTATTTGGTTTTAGTCCGTGGCTCTGACACCAGTTGTTTGTCTGTGTCAGCCCCTCCTGGAGAACATTTGTGTCAGTGTGAGATTCAATGGCATCTCCTAATTTGCAGTCATCTGCAAATTTAGTCAGCCAGACACCACTGATATTGGCCTTGACTTCTGAGAAGTAAATGCCAAAAAGGAGCAGTCCAAGGACTCCACTTGTGACTTGCCTTTTTGTAGAGGTGGACTCCCCAATTCTAACTTCCTGGGTCCTGTCTGTGAGCCAATTGGCTATCCACCGGGTGAAATACGGGTTTGTATCTAACCACTTCAGTTTGTCAACAATACCTGTGTGGTGTATTGTGACAAATGCTTTGTCCAGATCAAGGTAGGCTGTGTGAAAGATTTTGCCCTCATCCATTGCTTTGATGACCTTGTCAAAGAAGTCCACCAGGTTGAGAAGACATTATCTGCCCTTGACAAAAACAAACTTGGTTGGGTCCAGAATTTGGAGGTTTACTATATCTCTATTGATCATCTGCATGATAATTCTTTCCATGGCTTTACATATAAGACTAGTGAGACTTATGGTTCTGTAGTTTCCAGGGTCTGTAGATGGTCCACCTTTGTGCAGAGGGATGACTGTTGCCTTTCTCCATTCAGGAGGCATGAAACCTGTTTGGAGGCTACAGTTAAATAGTAATTCCAGAGGCCCTGATAGGTTTTGTTTTATGCTGTTTAGAAGGCTTCCTGGGATATTGTCTAATACTATGGTGTATTGACATTGATGCTGTGTTCTTGGTCTTAGAGAGAGCATTACGGACCTGTTCCCCAGTAATAGTAGGGAGAGTTATATTTGATGATATTTCCTGAAGGAAGGTTGAGGTTGAGAGAGGGGTAATGTTGGAGCTGAATTTATCAGTCAGGAGGTTTGCTATGTCTTCTGGTTCAGTATAGGTGGCTCCATTTACAATGAGCTCTACACACAATTGTGTATTGCCTTTGAGGTTGCGGACATAGCTAAAGAATGCTTTATGGTTGCCCTTGGCGTGGAAGGCCAAACATACCTTAATTTGGCTTTGGTAGACTTCATTTGTCCTCTGGGTTGTTTGTTTAGTTTGTTGAGTGCTTTTATCTGGCTGGGTGCTGCACCTTCTAATTTTTGCCATGATTTTCTTCCTCCTGTTATACAGTACAGCCTATTGATTTTGTGATTCTACCAGGGTGGCTATTAAAATATATATAACGTTTATTATAGTGGTATAACCAAAAAAAATAAAAAAGACAAGAAATTGAAATGCATATTAAAACTTAAACCACTAGAAAAAGTAGTAATCATGGTTGAAATCTGTAGAAGAAGGTAACTATGCGTGACAGATTCATTACTTGATCGATTAGTTATGTCCCACAGCAATGGCTGATAACAGTTATTGATTAATTATGTCTCACAACAGTGGCTGATAACAGTTACTAAATTTCTGTGTGCTCATAAAGCAGTTGATGCAGTCCCCAGCAGCAGCTGTCCAACAATGCTATTGCTTTCACAGACCTCTGCACCTCAAAAATGACTCAAGATCGAATGTTGTGTCTTTCGGCTTTTCCCGGTTAGGGGTCGCCACAGCGGAACTCCGGTCAGCTAATGATTGGTAGTTGATTTTTACATGCCGAGTTACCAGCCCTGACACACAACCTTCAACAAAGGTATGCCCATTCACGCATGTCTCCATGTAGAAGACACTCTAGCTGAGAATCGAACCAGACAGCGTCTTATTGTGAGGTGACAATGCTACTGCAGCACCACCACCGCTCAAGATCGAATGAAATCCAAAAATACTGAGCAGTAGGACAGCGGCATCACCAAAACCCAGTCAGTGTCCAAGTTATGATTAATGCCATAAGCAAAATTAAGTGATCACACCAAAAGTTTGGACAAAATCCACTACAAACAATTAAACATCAGGGGCAATGGTGAAAAACAAAAAATGTCCAAGTTCTTATTGGTACCAATGTATAACAAAGCACAACAGACACTGGTCAAATGCCTCACACAGCCTTCCTCAAGCCTATCCTCTAAGTTCCTCCTTCGATTTTTAAAACCAGGTCAAATTAGTTACCAGCATCTTATAAGCACGCTGGTACTGCAACCTGCACAGTAAGCCAAGCTGCTGTCATGCTCCATGCTATACAAAGTTAACAGTCATAACTTCTTCCAAAAAAGACAACAGATGACAGATTCTAAAGTACATTTCCATACATTTTAACAAAACAGCTAAATAAATGCATCAGAGCTCAGTTCTCTAACAGCCACTTACCACCAACTACTTCATGCAGTGGTATGGAGTCACTACATAGACTTATGACCAGGTCTCACTAGTCATAGCCATTATTATGTGATCTCAACATAGATGTCAAGATTTACTTGTTAAGCTTCTCCCTCAAGATGAATTGCATGGCATCTGTGTCTCAAACATATAATAAGTTGGCTATGATTTGATACCTGATCTTAAGCCTCCATATTTTGCTGGTACCTGACCACCTAATTCCCAACCCCTTTTCCTATTCGTTGACTTTGCTTTTAATAGTAATCTTAACTAACAACTAATAATCATTGTTCTCTAAAGACTTGCAGTCCAGTCTTCAACATTAGTAAACCTCTTATGGGTCAATGTAGAACTAGATTTATTGCCTTGAGCTCCGTATCAGGTTTAAGCAGGAGGAACTAGACAGTTGGTATTTGGTTTCTTCTTAGGCAAGAGGAGAGAATCTTTATTTTCCCCTCTAGAATCATCTAGGGTACCATTTCTCCATTGTCTCCATAGGAATTCTAAACATGTAGTTCTGGAAGGTCCTGAACATTAAATGTCTTCCCTTTCATCTGTTTGGTGATGCCTTTCAACTCATTTGATAAGTACACTGATGTTGACATTCCTTGTGAGTTCTGGTAAATGATGCTGCTGTTGGCTTCCAGTAGATATATTTACAATAGGTCTGCTTGTCTCACTGCTTCAGGGATTTAGTATTATCTCTAACTGCATTTCTGTTTTCATTATTATGCTCTAGTTATGACCAGGATGATGTTAATTCAGCTTTACGCATCTGACATTCCTTGACTGACAAAAGGTCTAAATGTACTGACACTTCTTCTTTCGGCTTTTCCCAGTTAGAGGTCACCACAGTGGATCATCTGTCTGCTCATGATTGGCAGTGGAGTTTTATGGTGTCATGTTGCCAGCCCAGCGCCCAACTTTCCACAGAAGGCACACACACACACACACACGCACTCACACCTAGGGCCAATTTAGAGTGTCCAATCCACCTACAGCATGTCTTTGTGATGTGGGAGGAAACCGGAGCACCCGGAGGAAACCCACGCGGCCACAGAGAGGACATGCAGACTCAGCACAGAAGGCACCCCAGCTGAGGATCGAACCAGAGAACCTCTTGCTGTGAAGTGGCAATGCTAACCGCTGTACCACCAAGGCTGCCCTCTAAATGTACTGACACTAATCCTTGAAAATAGTTAATGGCTTTGCCTTCTGCATTTATTCAGTTGACATAATCAAAAGTATTAAAGCACTCCCCCTACACACACACACACACACACACACACACACACACACACACACACACACACACACACACACACACACACACACGCACACTCTTATTAGTTGATTTACATAGCACAAAGAACAGAGGCAGAGTTTTTGTTGTCTTCATTTGCTCTATACAAAACTCATTATATTTGTTTAATCTGCTGTTGGATACTATAAGGGTAACTCTGTCTCACCATCTAAAATCCATAACCTACAAGTCTGACTTAATAAAGGCAGAAAATATATTATAGTCACATGCTTCTTAAGACAGAGTTGTATTTGCTATAGCTGAAGTATATCAGAAGAACCACAGTCTCTCAAGGGACACAAAAAGGGCAGCCTGTAATGGAAGCTACCTATAGCTAAAGGCTTGGTTATTAACTCACAGCAGTCTAGAATTTACTGATCTCAGATAAGAATACAGATGCTTAAGTTGCAGCAAGGTCAGATAGATAACTGGGAGCCAGACCAAAAACAACTGTGTACGTGAAAAATAACATGTTAAATGAGATCAGCGTAGGAGAAAATCAAAGAAACTGGATGGAAATACATGTTCTGTATGAGTATTTTGTAGCTTTTATTCTTGTCAGTGGGAAACTAGAGCGAGAAATCTGTAACTGTTGTTTTTTAAACATAACATTTGAAATCAGCATGCATGGTACAAGAGTTCCCACATGTCCTGAAGAAACATTTATTAAGCTTTGAATACTGGACTTCTGACAGCTAAGGTTTTAACCCAGCTTACTGTTGCGTACAAAATTCTCTAATCCCACACTACTACAAGGCAATGCCACTTATTGTGCTAATACCTAGGATTTTGTATAAACTGTCAATAATTGCCAGAATTTCCGAGAACAATACATCATTTTTATAGTCATCTTAAAGCAAAATTCATAGGTAGCTAATAGAGAATATTGCAGTTATACTATTCAAAAAGCAAAATGGCTGCATGGAAATACAACAGCCTCATTTCTTGTGAACTCATTAGCTTTTAAACTTACAGCAAATAAATCTACTATACATTGTTCATCCTATTATGTGTGAAAAATATTTAGATATTTTGTAAAAGACAGATCATGTCTCCTAAACCTGATAGACTTCTATGAAGCAGTCACCAAAGCTGTAGACAAGGATGAAGTGGTTCACACAGCCTATCTAGATCTTGCCAAGGCTTTCAACACCATCCCCCACTCTGGAATTATAGATAAACTCACTAAACTAGGTATAAATCCCTATGTCACAAGATGGGTTGCCAACTGGCTCACTGACAGAACTCACAATGTGAAAGTAGCAGACTTCAAATCCGACTTCAGACCAGTGACAAGTGGAGTACCACAGGGTTCAGTCCTGGGTCCTCTCCTGTTTGGTATCTACTTCTCTGAAGTACAGGCTAACACAGAAGGTCTTTCGCTAACAAAGTCCGCAGATAATCGAAACTCCTAATGATGTGGACATCCTACAAAAGGACCTCACTGAGACAGATGCCTGGTGTCAAAGCCATGGCCTCAAGCTCAATGCCAAAAAGTGCATTGTCATCCCCTTTGGTAAAAACTCTGTACCCATGAACTACAACATAGGCGGTAGTATACTTAACACCGAAAGTGTGATAAGAGACCTAGGGACACAGGTGGACAGTAATCTGTCCCTCGATAATCACATCGCCACAGTAGTCAGGAAATCCATCTACGTGGCACACCTCATCACAAAAGGTCTCTCATCCAGAAAAAAAGAGGTCATTGTTCCCCTCTACTCATCACTCATTAGACCCATTATAGAGTACAACGCCCCTTTTGGTATGTACCTCACAAGACATCTACAACAACTGGAAAGGCTGCAGAAATATCTCACAAAGAGGATTACCGGCCTCAAACAGATGCCCTACGCAGACCGTCTCAAAAAACTCCAGCTTTACTCCGTCACATATCGCCTACTCAGAGGTGATCTCTGCCTAACATACAAAGCTATGTCAAACCCAGAGCTGTTGGACATGTTGCACTTAAAGAAATCCCAATCCCTCCGAGCTACATGCTCTAGGAACCTAAACCTTGTCACCACAATAAACAGAACATGCCGGAGGGATAGATTCCTGTCCCAGAGACTTCCCATACTCTGGAATAAACTACCTATCTATATCAAACAAAGCTCCTCATTAGCACTCTTCAAGAAAAATCTTGATGTTTGGATGGGAAATAGGAAATTCACCCCGGGGATCACCTCTGTGGCTCTGCTCGACAGTGGCACAGGAAAATAATTTTCTTGGGTGGCAAAAGCCAGGGTACCTTTTTGGCTGGCTTGTATAGGCAACCAGAACACCACGACTCGCACGTACAGCATGCACGGCCAAACCAATAGTAAAAAACACAAATGGCCAGCATAAATAGTCCAACGCTTTATTGGAAGATGTGATGGAACATAAAAATGCCCCAACAATAAATCCAGCCTTCAGACCGGTTTCGGCAGAGTGCCTTCTTCAGTGAATAATAAAATATGCCAGAATCAAACAACATACATATTTATAGCCTAAGTCAGCCATAATTCACCAATGGTATGATCCAACCCCTATCTATCAGATAAATATTCATGAGAACTGAAAACCATATTGTCATTGCCCATCAGTAATGAACACAATATGTATTCAATGATATGAACAATTGTAAATACATATACCATAAATATATATATATATATAGTTATAACAGAAAAACTAATGAAAGTGAGCACAACATGATGTAACATAACCATACATCCATGGGCCAAATTCAATGGGGTACCCATCAACTGGATGCAGACAAAATTCACCTATATATAAAAAAAGGCTCGAAAAAATATGAATATATATATATATATATATATATATATATATATATATATATATATACATATAACAAAATATTAATGTAAAGACTATTGTTAGTCCAAAAAATATATAAAATTTGTCTAATATATTTAAGACATAATACAATGGAGCTTACTATAGCATTGTATCTATAGAACAAAAACTAAATGGTTTTATATTCATGTTTATGATATAATATTTATGTTCATATCATTGAATACATATTGTGTTCATTACTGATGGGCAATGACAATATCGTTTTCAGTTCTCATGAATATTTATCTGATAGATAGGGGTTGGATCATACCGTTGGTGAATTATGGATGACTTAGGCTATAAATATGTATGTTGTTTGATTCTGGCATATTTTATTATTCACTGAAGAAGGCACTCTGCCGAAACCGGTCTGAAGGTTGGATTTATTGTTGGGGCATTTTTATGTTCCATCACATCTTCCAATAAAGCGTTGGACTATTTATGCTGGCCATTTGTGTTTTTTACTATTGGTTTGGCCGTGCATGCTGTACGTGCGAGTCGTGGTGTTCTGGTTGCTCTGTTGGTTCTCGCTGTTAGCGTCTTAGTCTTCGCTATCGGTAGGAGAGGACTCCTTCCTTGGATTGTTCAGTTACTTCATCAGTTGGTTTGCTGTGGATGATTCAACCCTTCATTTTCGTTTTGGATTTTATTGGACTTTTGGTTTTTCATGAATAGTTATATCGTGAATGTTTTCACTACTATGGAGAGCTGATAGTAGCGTTTTCAGGTACTGGTGTTATGATTACACGTGGTGACATATTTTCTCTTGGGCTGATTTTCTACTTAACAGAAAAACGTATTGGGTAACTGAAAATCTTTTTTGGAACATTTTTTGGCTTAATCTGAATCGTGGTCAGTAATTTTTGAGGGTCGATAAGGATTTCTAATACCTACGTTCATATGGGCCTATATTTACTGTCATTGGAAAACTAACTATGCATATACTGGAGCCATCTTCTGTTTGCAGACTGTGACATTATTAGTGAACTGCATATTATATATGAACATTTAAACAGGCATCTGTATGTGAATTGACCTTTTTGGGTATACATAAGATTGTGGACAATATTTAAAATAGGTTGAAAGGAATTTTCACATATCTGTAACCGACAGATGTATATCTGAGGTTGGATAACTAACTACGCATATACTGGAGCCATCTTCTGTTTGCGGACTGTGACATTATTAGTGAACTGCATATTATATATGAATATTTAAACAGGCATCTGTATGTGAATTGACCTTTTTGAGTATACATAAGATTGTGGACAACATTTAAAATAGGTCGGAAGGTATTTTCATATATATGTAACCGACAGATGTATATCTGAGGTGGTTTGCAGGTTTTTTATTATTACTAATGAATCACCTTTTTTGAATTCATGTGCAACTAAGAGTCAATACATGTTGTTTGTACTAATTTAAATGTAATACCAGTTTACCATTTTTCTGTTTAGTTTGCCATTCTGTATGGTTCACTATTTGAACTTGGTTCTTTAAAAAAACGATGAAGAGACTGCTTTACATCACATCTTTCTTATTGCTGAATGTATGAGTATTATATGTTGGTGGTTATTGAATTTAACTTGAAGGATTTTATTCCGTATATTGGGCTCATCACCATTATGGTTTATGGAATTATATGATCAGTCTAAATTGGGCATTTGCATTTTGTTTATATGTCCTGTTTGATTTAGCTTTAGGCTATGTCATTACATATTTGAAATTGGCTTATAATTCTCCTCTTGGCATCCTGATTTCCTCTTAATCAGATCAGGAATAGCCAAAACTGATATAAAAATATACACAATTGAACATACAGGGGTATATATGAATATTGGTTACAACAGCTACATGTTGGCTAATGGGATTACTGAATTTTAAAATTGTTCTTCCTTTCCATGACTATTTTTTAGTTTCTTTTCAATAGGTTCAATTTTTGATACAATATGGTATGGTAATACATATCAGTTGTCAGTCTGGCTAATTGTTATAATTTATCAAGGATTCTGGCCTTTTGGTGAATATACCAATATTATATATATATATACTTTAGGGCTCACTAATACTAAGTTTAAACCTGAATATATAGTGTAAGGATATATGTCTTTATGATTATATGTTGGCAACAGGTATTATTAAACTAAGATTATAGATTAGATCTGGGCCTTTTTCTTGCCCTCCCCACTAAAATTGAGGCTCACACACATCTTTGGTTGATACTTCCATCCTGGTTACTAATTTTTGGTTGAAAAGAAGATTTTTTTTGGGAGATATAGATTCTTTGGACAATTTAGTATACCCTTATTTCATAATATGGATTTGGATGATATTTTGGAGGGGTTGCGTGCTGATCGGGAGGATATCAGGGTGTTTGGACTGGATTCTATCCCAAGCAGCAACTCTAGTCAGCAAAATATTAATATACATGATGGATGCCAAACAGCGTTTCTAAATTTGGAAAAGGGCCTTAAAGGGCTACGAGCTAATATTTGGCACTTGAGGTTATTTAAGGCATATTTACATAAAAATTTGGTTCCTAGAGGTCTTCGTATAAGACTTCGACCGATGGTCAGCAGATCTGAACAGAGGTTGACCGATGAATGGAATCAAGCGGTACAAGATGGTTCTATGGCCTTTGTCAAGATATTGACTTCCTATTATGAGAGGGCTATTGACAATAATATATTGGAAGTCAGGAATTTAAGTGCTGAATGCAAAAAATTTAAGTCTTCTACTAGCTATGAAAACTTGGTAACTAAATTGTCCAAAGAATTAACAACATATGATAAAGTAACCAAGGATAGAAAGGTTAAAAAATTCAACCGGGATGTTATGGACTATAATAGAGGACGACCATTTGAAATACAAAGATCAGTGAGATTCAAAGATTCTAGTCCAGGTATGAGCAAGGGTGGGACAAGAAAAAGGCCCAGGTCTATTTTAAAACATAATGACAAATCCTACACTAGCACTTCAGGGGATGAGTCCTCTTTTACCGACAGCGGAGATATACCATCAGTGGAATCACCTGCCAAGAAAGGAAGCAATGTTACAAACCCTTTAGAAGGGGTAGAAAATATAGAGGGGGGTGGAAACATACCAACCAGTATAGGTACAGAATCAATGGAGGGTTTAATTCAAATTCTGTTGAAACAGTAGAAACGGAGTGTAATAATGTTCTTAATCTTTCTCACACTGTGTTAACTGAGGATCAACTAAGACTTTTAAATAAAGGAATGGGATTTGTACCCAGCTTTTTTTGTGATCAGTATCAAACTGCACTAGATGTGTTGGATTTTTGCCGCTGCCTCAACTTAAAGATATTTTTTTCAGATCAAAATACAGCTAATGTTGATAGATCTACTGAGTTTAGATTTCATAAATCAACGTTTCAGCCACCTATGAATAAATATGTAGCTACTTTTCAACAAGCTGTATTAAGAGATTTACACTTTCCACCTTTTGAATCCCAGATTCTGCAGGAAAATATTGATTCTGCTGAAAGGAAAGCTCTGATGGAATTAAAAGAAAATAACAATATTGTTATACTTCAAGCAGATAAGGGTGGGGCTGTTGTCATTTTGGATATGGATTACTATATTCAGGAAGGTCTTCGTCAGTTATCTGACACTAGATGTTACATGTTTATGGGTATAGATCCCACACCAAAATTTAAGAAGGAAATAGATGCTTTTCTTAACACAGCAGTTGAAGAGGGCATTATCTCCCATAGCACAGCTCAGCATTTAACAGTAACAGATCCCTCTAAACAAATATTATACCTGCTCCCCAAAATACATAAATCTCTTACTACACCACCGGGTAGACCGATTGTATCAGGTCAAGGTTCACTTACTGAACCGTTATCGGTATTTCTAACTCAACAACTTAAACCCTTACTTAAATATGTGAGAGCAAGAATTCAAGACACCACACAATTTTTACAAATTATACAGGACACACAAATTGAATCGGATTGGATAATGTGTACACTTGATGTCAGGTATTTGTATACCAGTATACCACATTGGGCCGGTCTTCAAGCTTTACAGTTTTGGTTAGAGAAAGCGGATTTATACCCACCAGGCTTTAATACACTTATTATCTGTATGTCCGAACATGTACTCAACAAAAACATTTTTTACTTCCAAGGTGAATGTTACTGGCAACTCCAAGGGACGGCCATGGGTGCATCATTTGCACCCATTTATGCAGACTTATTTATGGCCTACTTGGAGGAATGCCTTATTTACAACCCATTACATAATATTTACATGGTTGAAATTGATATTTGGCGCAGGTATTTGGACGATTGTTGGATGGTGTGGTGTGCAGATTTAGGGTATTTACAGGAATTTATGGAGTATCTTAACAGTAACATATGGGGAATTGAGTTTACGGTTACATCTAATTTGGGTCATATTGACTTCCTGGATGTTACTGTATATAGAAACACTGACAACACTCTTGGTACCAAAATTCACCGTGAATACCCCCAATACAATATGTTACTCCATGCATCTAGCATGCATCCACGCCACACCATCCGGAATATTCCCAAATCTCAATTTCTGAGGATAAAACGTATTAGCTCCTCTGTAATGGATTATGAGGATGCCAAAACTGATTTAACTAACAGATTCTCAGAAAGGGGATATCGTCCTTTTGACATTATATCTGCCAGTACATGGTCAGGACAACAGCAGAGAAATCAATTACTTGAATACAGGGATCACTTACCTACCTCGCAGGATTCCACTTTGAGATTTGTTACCACATTTGGCAGAAATTATCAGGTTATCAGAAATATCTTGAATGACAATTGGAATATTCTATTGGCCATTGATTATTTACGGGTGTTTTTGGGTTGCAAATGTCAATTTTCCTATAGAAGGGGTAGAACTTTGGGCTCTCTATTTTCCCATTATAAGCATCAGGAAAGCGGAGGGGCAAAATACAAGCAATTAACCATTATGGGGGATGAGCTTCTGGGAACTTTTCCGTGTGAATACTGTATATCCTGTAATCAGGTAAACAAAATCAAACAATTTACTAGTGCCAATACCAGTAAAATGTATGATTTGAGAATTTTTGGTAACTGTTCAAGTAGTTGGGTGATATACCTGGCCACATGCCAGTGCTCAGCTTTTTATGTGGGCAAAACATCGTGTTCCCTTCGTATTAGAATAGGAGAACATTGGAGTGACATACGGAACAAAAAGCCAACAAATGCACTTTTCCAACATACAACTAAGCATCCTTCAGCCAAGTTTATGTTTACTGTCATTGACAGGATTATAGGGGATAGGAGCCATCAACAAGGATGGCAAAACACACTCAGTTTTAAAGAAAAATATTGGATTATCCATCTTGGAGCCTTGTTTCCTCCTGGTCTGAATGACCATTTATGATGAATATAATACCATTTAGTTTTTGTTCTATAGATACAATGCTATAGTAAGCTCCATTGTATTATGTCTTAAATATATTAGACAAATTTTATATATTTTTTGGACTAACAATAGTCTTTACATTAATATATTTTGTTATATATATATATATATATATATATATATATATATATATATATATATATATATATATATATATATATATATATATATATATATATACATATTTTTTCGAGCCTTTTTTTATATATAGGTGAATTTTGTCTGCATCCAGTTGATGGGTACCCCATTGAATTTGGCCCATGGATATATGGTTATGTTACATCATGTTGTGCTCACTTTCATTAGTTTTTCTGTTATAACTATATATATATTTATGGTATATGTATTTACAATTGTTCATATCATTGAATACATATTGTGTTCATTACTGATGGGCAATAACAATATGGTTTTCAGTTCTCATGAATATTTATCTGATAGATAGGGGTTGGATCATACCATTGGTGAATTATGGCTGACTTAGGCTATAAATATGTATGTTGTTTGATTCTGGCATATTTTATTATTCACTGAAGAAGGCCCTCTGCCGAAACGGGTCTGAAGGTTGGATTTATTGTTGGGGCATTTTTATGTTCCATCACATCTTCCAATAAAGCATTGGACTATTTATGCTGGCCGTTTGTGTTTTTTTTATTTTTGGCTTGTATAGGCCCCAGGGCCAATAGCCTAGTATCTACTTATGAACCTATGAATCTATAAGATATGCTATGGATACACTTAACTCTGTGTGAATTGCGGGAAGAGTCAATTCTGGGCATACTGTTGGTGTTGTGAAAGCACTTTTGGCTCACATCAAAGATTTAAACAAAGCTAAATTTCAATGAACTTTAATCATATTTTGGTTTAGGAATGGGGCCCTATTCCCATTGTGGTATTAGAAACACAAAAGACTTGGAGAAATTAAAAAGTGAGAATCCAGGTGAGTATTAAGTGTCATAGGCAATAATTCTCTGCCACTATTTGCGAAAATGCTTTTAAAGAGTCAGTCCCAACAATATTGAAGTGATTGATTAATTCATGAAATTACCTTTACAGAGAAAAGTCATGTGCTAACAAATAAATACATGCATAAATGAATAAGTAAAGTCTCACTTAAAACAATAATAAACAGCTGTCTAAATGTGGTTAATATATATGGTATTTTTTTGTCTGATATTGAATGAAATCTAATATTGATTGCATTATTAAATGACTTTAGGAATGTATTCAAACTTGACCTTAAGTGTTGACTCTCACAACTAAATATTTGTCTCTGTTCTTACTTTCTTAATCAGTCTTTCTTGATTCCCAGTTCTCAGTTTTATCTTCTATCGCCTACTATTACCATAATTTTCATACTAAAATTAAAATATTGCTTTTCTTTCTTATTCTTCTCAATCTTTTTGATACTTAGTTTCCTTCATACTAGCAGTCTAATTGTCCTAACTGTATTCCTCAAATTATTTTCCTAGACTTTAATCTTTAGAATATTTATTCATATATGCCTACATTTTGAAAATGATAAAGTTTACAATGTTCCACAATATAAACTACGTACATAATTTTCTCAGTAGTAGCTTTATTGCACAACTGTTTAGAAGAATGTTGTTTTCAATATATTGCTATTTTCATCAGTTGAAAATTTCTCTTGCTTTAGTATTTTTTTCTAAAGTATGATACTTCACATATTTGTACATACTCTTTCTGCATACCATTTGTGAATTTTGCAAAAATGTTGACAAGATGTTGTCAATTTTCATTCATTCCTCAACTAATGAGTTTGGATCTGATCCTCGGATCTAACTTGGCCATTACACTAGCTTGTGGCCTCCAAAAACTCTTTTGAGTTTCTTCCCTACCCATAATGCACCAATCCCTAACATCCCTCAGATCTCATTTTCCACTTTCACATCTAGATCTGGTTGCCTTCAGCTCTGGAGTGTAGAGTGGGAGATAAGTCTTTCTTGGCATATTTCTTACTTAAAACGATTTACTTAATCTTTAATTTTTATTTTCAAGTTACTACTGTTGATATTCTAATACTTCATAAACCTTTGAGTGTACCTTTTTCCTACTATTGTTGTTAGGCCTAGCCTTCCTTCCCTACATCTTTTTTTTATGTCAATATATTGTTAATATATAAAATATGTGTTAATAAATACCAATAATTAATTAAAAAGTATATATAAATATATATTTATAAATATGTAACACTAGTATATAAAGCACTTGTCTTGTTTTTATATACTAGTGTTACATATTTATAAATATATATTTATATATACTTTTTAATTAATTATTGGTATTTATTAACACATATTTTATATATTAACAATATCCTGACATAAAAAAATATATATATAGTTATGAATTTTATGTTTTGACTCACAGTATACAATCATGTTTTAATTCATGAATAGCGGAGCACTACACAAATGTTTGGACTTATTTTATTTTAGGGTTATAGAGCTTTAAAAAGATAATGAGTTAAATCACATGTTTAATTGACTGTAATTTGATGTGATTTATAAGAGAGCATTTTTAATTGTGTTGTGTATCTGATGAAGTTTAGCCAGTGTGCTAAACGAAAAGTGCTTCATTTTCTTGTGTTTTATCTCTATTTCTTATAATAAAGTGGAGGACTGGCCATCGGAAGACTTTTGTTCCTCCAGGAATCTCATAGATGTGTAGAGGATGATGAGGAAGTTCTTAATGCTGCGAATTCAGATGGGAGTTCTCATGGAACCTAGCCCTTCAGGTCAGGAAGTCCAATCATCTACTACTACACCCATTACAGCTCCTTCGCTAATCCAAACTGTTATTTTAGAATCCATACATCTGAGTGTTCTGGGTCCGTCTGATTTAGAGTCGAAGATAGCACTTTCTTTGGATCTGAATACCGCTGCGAGTGCACCAACTGTGACATTCTTGGAGCCAGATGACTCTCAGAGCTGAAGCATCCCTGTCAGATCTGGGAGGATGAAGTCGATTCCGAGGATTTCAGAGCTGTCTCTTATGATCATAGGAAGTTAATAGACTATTGGTCCTGAGGCCCTTATAAGCCTAGCCAAAAGTTTAGCCCATGTTTAGACAAGTCAGTAGCCAAAGCCATTGTCCAGCAGGGACACAGGTTGAATCCCAGCATTGTATTTTCTGTTTCCCATCCAGTTATCCAGGTTGCGCTTAAAAAGGGATAATGAGGTACTCTGCTTGACGTGGTGAGGGAGTCTATTCTACAGATGGGGGAGTCTCTGGAACACTTCTGTCCAGCCAACAAGTCCTACTGATGTCACAGACCAGGATGAAGTCGCACGAGTGAGTTACTCTAGTGGAGCTTGACTTGCGGATATGCAGCAGTCCCATCAAAGTGGGGTCTGAGATTGCTTTGTATGTCAGACAGAGGTCACCTTTGAGGAGTGTGTATGAAACTGAGTAGAGGGACGGGATTTTAGCCTGTCTGTGTAGGGTAGATGTTTGAGGCCCTGGATTCTCCTGGTGAGGTCTCTCCAGCTGCTGCATGTGCTTTTTGAGGTTAATGCTGAAGGGGGCATTGTACTCAATAATTGGCCATATAAGGGAAAAATACATGGATGTTATCACCTTCATGTCCTTGGATGAGATATCCTTACTTATGAGGTGGGCCATATAGAAAGCTTTCCACACAATGTAAGCAACATGGTGGTCAAAAGTCAGGTTGCTATCAATCTGGGTGCCCAAATCTCTCACAACTGATTGGGTGCTTAGGATGTTGTTATTATTGTGATAAAATATGGCATATCACTCTCCCCAAAGGGGATGATGATGGATTTTTTTTGCATTCAGCTTGAGGCCATGTGTCTGGCGCCAGTCATTTGTTTGGGTGAGACCCTCTTGGAGGACATCACCATCACTTGGGGAATTAATGTCCATGCCTAGCTTGCAGTCATTTGCAAACTTGGTCAACCATAGCCCACTGGTTTTGGCCTGCACCTCAGAGAAGTATATCCCAAATAACAGAGACCCCAAGACTGATCCCTTGGCTACGCCACTCATTACAGGTCTACTGCTTGAGGTGGCTTACCCTATTTTTATTAGGTGGATTCTGTCAGTGAGCCAGTTTGCTACCCATCTGGTAACATATGGATTGATGCCTAGTTGAGAGAATTTATCTATTATGCCCGAATGGGGAATAGTGTTGAAGGCTTTGGCCAGGTCAAGGTAGGTGGTGTGCACCGTCTTCCCCTCGTCCATTGCTTTGGTGACTGTCTCAAAGAAGTCGACCAGATTTAACAGACATGACCTCCCCTTGACAAAGCCAAACTGTGTGGGGTCAAGTGGTTGGAGGTTGCCAATGTCTCAGTTAATGAGATCCATGAAAATCCATTCCATGACCTTGCAGATCAGACTAGTTAGGCTGACGGGTCTATAATTTCCCAGATCGGTGGATGCTCCACCTTTTTGAAAAAGGATAACAGTGGCTGTCCTCCACTCAGCTGGGACAAAGCTGGTACTCAGGCTTTGGTTGAATAGGATGCCTAATGGTGCTGCAATGCAGCCCATATGGTGTATTTTTTGCCTTTTAGAGGGCAGTGATGACCTGTTCCCTAGAGATAAGGGGGGGGGGGCAGGTACTGGGGATGTCCTGATTTACTGATGGGGGGGGACAGAGGGGTGAAGTTTCACTGAATCTGTCAACCAGTAGGTTGGCTATATCTACAGCATCTGTGTATGTGGTGTCCTTGACCACCATTTCTGAACAGATCTGGGTGCTTCCTTTGAGAATGTGAACATATGTGAAGAAGGCCTTATGATTGTCTCTAGTAGATGTGGCTAATTTGGACTCGAAGTTGGCTTAAAGGATTTCAGTAGTGCTCTTATTTGCTTGTTCAGGCTAAGGAGAGATTGCTTCCAGTAGGGCATCTGCTCTTTCTTGGTCCTGGACAGCATTTTTTTCCTTTCGCTATATAGTTTATTTATTGCGGATGTCCACCAGACAGGTTTACCCTTTCTTGCTGAGGATGATTTTGTGCTGTCAGGTATTCCTGATTCCATGCATCTATATAAATGCTCGTATAGCACTTTGCTGTAGATTTGGGCATTGGTGCCAGTTCCTACAGAGGGAGATGGGGCTGCAAAGCTGTTTATACCATCCCTCAGGAGGTTGTAATCAGTTTTGCAGAATTTTTTTTGTTTGACCCTAGCAAGAAGGGGGAGTCAGGAGAGATGGTGATTTCGAAAGTGACCGGTTTATGGTCAGATCATACCAGGGAGGATGATACCATAGGGGAGCTGCAGTGATTACTCATGTTGGTTAATACCAAGTCCAAGATATTATCACCTGTTGTGGGGGTACTGACTAGCTGTTCCATGGCATTTGAATTGATACCATCAAGGAATCTCTGGGCATTTGTGTTCTGGCATGAGTAGTTTTTCCTGTCTATGGTTGGGTAGTTAAAGTCACCCAAGATCAGGGTAAAGATATGAATCTTCATGGATATGAAGAGGTCCAGTTAGGTGGAGTGGGTATCTCAAATTAAATTTGGAGGCTGGTAGCTAGCTATGATTTGAAAAGGGAGTCATGTCAGTGGTTAACTGCACCTGTAGTGTGTCCTGTGCATCATACTGTTTGACCAGCCTGGAGGTGTGTGTGTCTTTAATATATATTGAAACTCCACCTCCTTTGGCTTTGCTGCCTGCAGTTTGGGGTCTGAATGTATGATAGGATGAGTAACCAGTTAAGGCTGGGTGCTCTCTGCAGCTTTGAACCAGTTTTCTGTTACTGCACAAATGTCAGCATCTTCCAGGGTTATAAATGCTTGCAGTGAGTGCAGTTTCATGTTTAGACTCCTAGAGTTTAGCAGCATGACCTTTAATTTGTGTTTTGTTGAAATTGTTATGTTGGTTGTATCAACCTCATGATTTTCCTAAACAAGGCACAATGGGGGAGGCAAGGATCTTTGCCAAATGCCTGAAGCCCATGTAAGACAGATGCATGCCATCTCTAGCAAAGCATCATGGTCTGTCGATCATATCTTGCCAGGCTGTCAGGTACTGGATCCCCCTGGAATGATACCAGAAACTAAGCCAATTATTATAGTCAATCATTTTCTGTTTGCATTTCAGGCAACATTCTGGGGGAAGGTAGAATGCTGCTTAATGCAAGGGGCATACCTGCCTGGGACACATATTCTGTGAACTCAATCATGTCTCTCTTCATGTAGTCCAGAGAGATATGTATCAAGTTGTTCATGCCAACATGGACTATGACAGAGTCATAATAGTACCTGTTGTTGAGAGACATGAGTGCATGTGTGATGTGGCAGATTCTGGCACCTGACAAACAAGTCACCGTTACTTTCTCCTTATCCAGCCTGGTGAGAGGGATATCTGTGTGTCTCACAATGGCATCTCCTATGACTAATATGTTGGGTTTATGGTTAGGCCTTCGTGTTTGAGAGACACAGGTGTGTGGATTATGTGTGATAGGTGGTGTGGAGGGCTGTGGAGTTTGCGTGTGTTTTTTGCCTTTGAGGTCTCCTATGTCTGGGTTTGTTTTTGTTGAGAACTTCCATATATGTGGGTGTGTGTTGTGTAGTGGGGTGGTGTTTGAGGTGTAGTGATTGGGTTGACAACCTTCTCAGTGCCAGATATACTGGCTTGTGAGGGAGAGAGCATAGACTTTAGGTCCTTAATGTAATTGCGTCTCTCACAAATTATGTTCCTAGGTGATAGTAGATGGTTGTCCGTGTACATGAGGCAGTTGCTACACTGTCTCATGATGCCCATATCAACCAGGCTAGCAGGAGAAACCATAGGAAATTGTCCATCCATATTTGTCAGAATCTGAGGAGAGAGACCAGGGAGAGCTAACTGGTAGGCCTAAACCCAAGTGCTTAAACCAAAACTAAGAGGCTTAAAATAACACAATTTAAACTGGTTAAAAACAAGCAGTAATAAGTGCAGCAGAGAAGATGCAATTAAACACTTTAGAGAACAAGTAGCAGAAAAAGCAAGCCGAAGTAATAGAGTAGGAGGAGGAAACACAAATACGATAAAAGCAGCTGAATAAAGTATATATTTTTTTTTTTTGTAAAGTGAAAAGGGAGAAAGGAGGAACAGAAGATAATTCAAGGTTAAGAAGCTAAGGGGGGGGTTAGCCTTCCTGAATGTTCTCTTTGTATTATGAGACTGGACTGGGAAGAGTGTCCCAGATAAAATTTACAGTAGGGGCAGGCAACTGCAAAGCCACCAAGTTTAAGTACAAGACAACAATCGGGGTGGAGGGTAGGAAACTATGCTACAGCTACTAGCTACACTATTTTAGGCAGAAAACACTACAAAAATGTTTATCACAGCAGAAAAACAGCAGCGAGACACTAAATGAAAGTTTTAAACAGAAAACGGAGGAGGGAGACTCTAGAGAATGCTTTTAACTGCACACAAATTCAGTTATATGATACACTCTTTGGCAGGAAAATCATAACAGCAAACAGATGCTGAGAAAATTTCGAGTTAATACCGTTCACACAGTGAAACTATCTAAAAAAGGCTTTACAAACAGTGAGACAATAACAAGTTATTTAACAGGCCAGTAAGGCAGACAATTGCAGTACAACAGTGCTGATCAGTTTATAGCAATAAAATATAGTCAAAAGTAGGAAGCAGACAATAAAAAGTGCAATAAATAGTAAGAATAAGCAATAACTAGTAAAAATAAGCAAGAAAACAGGATACATATTGTTATATATCACAGATTAGAGTTGTGGTCAGTGCCTCTCCTCCATTCAGCTCAGTGTGAATAAGCAGAAACCCTCTCAAAGGTACGGCTTAGGTTGAAACCATCTGGTGGTACTTCTTGTTGGAGCCATGGCACTGTACAGCTCGGCTCCAATTTCTTCCTTGGGTGAGTTGTTCTCAGAGCAGGGGTATGTGATAGGCCAGAAGCTTGCTTCTCAGCTCAATGTATTCCTTCGGTCTGGAGCGATCTGCCTTTGAGATTGTGAAGAGTGTACTCTCTGCTGTGGCAGGACAGATGGATCCTACTGCCCTTGGATCCACCCTCTACTTCTCAGATGACTTTGCACCATGAGCCTCAACATTCTACCCCACAGGAACAGCCAGCTTAAAGTTTCCAGACTACCCAGATGGGTATCCTAATCTCTTCTGATACTTCACCAGACCACCCCAATGAGGAAGTCCCTAAGAAGAGAAAGTGCAAAAGGAGGCACTTGGACTCTCCTCAAGAGTCAAGGAAACTGACCACCACCTGATGACATCTCATTTGGAGACATTCTTGAGATCCTTAAGCAGAAGTTTGGCTGGTCTTCCCAAGATCCTTCTCCAGAGGAGCCAGTATTTCTGGAGGCCTTTGGAGCTGGCCCGTCTACTTCCTGGGTCACTCCGCCTGCTGATGAGTTCATTGATTTGGTCTCTAGGCAGGTGTGGAAGGAACCTGATGCAGTTGAACCAATCCCCAAGAGACCAGACTGGATTCTGGCCCCACCAGTACAAAGGGAATTTTGGGGTAAAGGGGTGTCAGTAGATGCCATGATCATGATGGTAGCTACAAAAAAGGAACTTGAAGAACAGAGTTCCACCATCCATCCTGCTAAAAGAGTGTATAGGGTGAGTGACAGATTTGGTAAGCACATTTATGCTTCAGTGACTTTTGCACTCAGATCACTGAACTATCTGGCACATATTATGAGAATTAAAAGGGATTTAATTAAAGAACTATCAAAATCTGTTTCTGGAACTGAAACTGCTGAGGCTCATTCTTCAGTAGTCTCTCAGTTAGCTACTATATATCTAATTTATCCATGAGGCTTATCTTGCACGCTGCAGAAGGCACCTCAAGGGCCATGGGTTCAGGTATTTACATCACCACACATGCCTAGATGCACCTGTCTGGTTTTGTGGAGCTCTTCAAATCATTGTTTGTCAATGCTCCTTTTGACAGCATTTCTTTGTTTGGCCCACAGTGAAGGACATACTCTCCAGGTGTCAGAAAGATGGAAAGATCCTCTTTCAAGTGGGCATGCATTTTTTCAACCCCTCAAAGGACCTTTTCAAGGAATCAATGGGGAGGTAGAAAAATGTGGTTCAGAAAGTCCCAGGGTCCTTTCCAGGACACATGTGTAGATAGTTCCCCCAGAGGCATGGGGGGGCTATAATGGAAGGTGACACCCCTCTGGCATATGAAGGCCACAAAATCAGGGGTCTAGAGATTCCTTTTCCGACAGATTGTTTCAGCGCTCCTTACCAGTGATTATTATTTTGATTTTACTTTTATTCTTTCTTGATCTCTGTATTAACTTATTTACTAACACAATCTAGTTAATAACCCTATAGTTTTCAACTTATTAGCAACTGTCTGTTTTTAAGGATCTCATTTAAGATTTTGACTAGGAGCTGGTGGACACCCATGTCCATAATACTTGCTGTCACTCAGACTGTCTTTCCAGCCCTTTTCCTTTCAGGTCCCAACCTACTGTCATTTGAAACAACAGCTCCTCCCTCCCCCCGTCCCTTGGTCTTTCTATGTATGTACAGTAATGCACTGAAATTATGATATACATCAACTCTATTTTTTGCTATATGTTTCTGCCTCCTGGAAGTGCCAGCCATCAAGCTTTCTCTAGCACGTCCCTGCCCATTTGTTCCCTGTAGGTACCACTGTGTCCACTACCTCAAAAGGAAGCAGCCATCATCCAAATAGGCATGCAGCGGTAGCTTACCATGGCTGTACATTGACAGTCAGCCTTCCTGCAGCCCATTTCCTCCCAAATGGCTTCCCATTACACCGAAACAAATGGGTTATCGCACCCCCACCACTGCTACTACTTCAGCCATTCTGAGGGTTTAGACAAAGCCACAGCCAGCTGGGAATTTCTTTTTATCCTTAAAAACCTTAACCCTTAAGCAAATGATGCCTCGATGATGCTTGTCTGAAAAGTCTTCCCTACTGATACCGAGCATCTGCCCTTACAAAAAATGCTGTAGTGCTCATTTATGCAAAATAACACTGCTCCCTACAGCTAGCCCCCCTTGTACATTTACACTAGTACCACCATCGGCACCACCAGTCATGCAGCTCTTCCATGAATTGGTTCTGATCTCTTTTTTGCCCTTTTTTCGGCCTACTTATGCTCACTTGTTTCTACCCTGAATTCAACACAGCGTGCTTGATCCCTTTGCTTATCTGTTGCTGAGTTACTAATGGCTTTATTTGCATTTACGTCTCTTAGGTCGCCCTGTAGACTTAAATAATACCTTAATATTTTCCTTACAGGCTGTATTACTTAGTGTTGTTATGTCTGTTTTTCATAAGTCATAATATGATTCTTAGTATCTGCCATCCTACTGGGTAACATGGAAATTACCAGAGTACTGCATTCAGTTTACTGCTGTTTGACTTGTATGCCTTTGTATTGAGCATTTTGTAGTCACATTTAAAAATAGGAACAATTTGTGGCTTAAACCTTTATCTGTTTCATGAAAAGTTACAAAGTAAATGAACAAATGCATAAAACAGATGTGCAACATTGTGTATGCCAGCATGCAGCTTTTTCTAAATGGAAAACAGAAATTTGCTAGCTTTTTAAATTCAAGAAAAAGTTGTCATACTTGCTAAATCATCTGTGCCATACACAATGGACACCGGAGGTGGTTATTTACTTTACCCACATCATATCCCTGTATTCTAGTTTGAAAATCAATCAGTACAGCAATACTAATGTTTTGCCAGTATTCATTATCCCTGAAAAATACTTTACAATGAAAATCATGTTTCTCACAGAAAAAATATGGCTTAAATAATTTTCTCACTAAAATATATCAGCAAAACACAGGCATGTTTATAAAATTACATTCTGAAGTAGATTATGGCTTTTATATTAATACATCTCTATTAGCTGTTAGCCAGCTTAATATCAACATTCTGCAGAATCCCAGGGCATCATATTTAAAATGTTATCACTGTAAATAAATGTTATTAAAATAATTCTTACTTTGTTTAAGTGGCTTCTGAGAAGCTTTGATGTCTTATATCAGTATTCCATTAGTGATAAGTACCTGGATCTAATATCTATGACCTAAAAGATTTTAGTAAACTATAAAGCAGACAACAGGAAGAAATTAACTAAGGGATAGGATTCATTAAAATCCTCACTACTTATGCTAATTGCTCAATGTAGATTGGTCGGTTTGTGCTATGGTGAGAAAATTTGATTCAGAGACAAGTATAGCCACAATATCCTCCTTATTGTCTCATTTCTATTTCTCTGAATCTAACACTATACCGTTAGACCTGACCGAACTAATGTTTTGCCTAACAGCCCATGCAACAAAGACACCTCTTTACCCTCATACACAGACATATACACGCACACAAGCACAGCTAGACTCACATTTTCCAACCCAACCCCCACTAGTTTGACCATCCAGACAGACACACTCATACTCACCCATGTAGATGCATGCACACACATGGGTCCCTATCAGATTGTCGAAGTTTAAAAACTTCGAAAGTCATGTGGTTGGGACCATATGATCGAAGTTTTGAAACAGTTTTGAATGGAGATTGCACTACAGCATGGAATGGGAAATTTTCCCTTTTCTGCAGTGTAGTGCAGTCACGGAGTTGCTATATTTAATTAGCAGGGTGTGTGGGGGATGCAGGAGGCTTGGTCCCCTGCAAAAACATTAAAAATATAATTTTTTTGTTTTTTATTTTTTTATTTTTTACTCTTCGAAGTTCTGAAACTTTGATCCTATGATCTCGGCCAAATGAATTTTGACAAACAGACCTAAATAAACTCAAGGCTTGCTACAATAAAATTGCTAAGTTTGCCACTGGTCCATCTTATCGCAGCAACCACTGTATCTCAGAGAACTTGAATGGCTTGAACTCCCTCAACTTCTTCACCTGAATCAACTCTCTCTCCCACAAGTTAGTAAACCATTCTTTTAAAGTCCCATCCCTTCAAAACCTTCTCCAGCTTTACTGCTCCACTAGACCTCTACGCTCAAGTAGCAAAAATCTACTTCTAGTGACCAAACCCAAGAACTTAGCAGGAGAAGCACTATTCTCCTGCGCCAGATCCATATTATGGAACAATCCCCCCCACTTCTTCTTTATATCTGCTTGAGTTTACTGCAATATTTGTATATAAGATTTAGGTATATGAGTTTAGAACAGTATCCATTTGAGCTTAGTACTATCTGTATATTAAAGCTACCTTTATTCTCTGCCTCTAGCTAGATATTGGTATATCTGTTCATTACAATGTTTCATATTGTATGTATAGCTAATGTTTGCTGCAGTATGTATCATTTGCTATTGTACGTATATTCAATTGTTCTTCATGTACTCTGCTGCTCATTTATTGTTCTGTGGAGCTTTTCTCCCCGGGCCTCCACTGAAAAAGGACCTGTGTCCAGTTGGAATTTCCCGGTAAACAAATGTAAATACATAAATAAATAAAATAAATAAATAAATTTTGAAGTTTCAGAACGTGGATAATCTGACATAGATCCCATGCCCACATACATTCATACAGCATCATTCATACACACATTTCCATATCCATGCACACATTAACACCTACCCACCCCCTCCACATTTTCACCAAATTTTCTTGTACTGAGAGTACTGCCATAGGAAAGAATGGGTGACCAGTGTGTTTTTCTTCCTTGAGCAAAATTTTACTAAGTTCAGCAATTCTCTGAATTGTTTGGCTTAGGAAATTGAGAGTTATAGACATTTCAAGAGAGAAAACATGACGTACTGGCATTCACCACTCCCCAAGACCTCTGCATTAGAATACAGCTTCATCTCAGAGAGCACTCTGTGATGGGAAGCCCCCAACAAGTGGAAAGATCTCAGCATTAGAGTGGTCTCTGAATTTAGGACAGTGCAGAAATCTTCCTTGTTAAAACTTTCACATTGTAATAAGACTTTTTGAGTCCCAGGGATGGTTTTCTATAAGTATAACAGAAGTTGTTTTTTTTTTCCAGAGCACTTACTTTTCTATTGATATCATCTTCTGTCATTATCATACCAAGTTAACTATTTTGCACAAGACATGGTTTTACTGGATTTGCTTCCGAAACACAGCCTGGGCATTAAATAACTGATGATGCTTTCAGTGGCCATCATTAACTTCCTAAGTGTCCACTCCAGTTGCAAGTTCAGACTGAATCCCCTTTACAATAAGCATGTTTTCTTTAGGGCATTATAAATGTCATACTTTCAAAATATTTATTTTATTAATTAAAACTATTAGCCTGCCTGGCTTTGCATTTTCAACATAAAGCATGTAGTACAGTTTCATCCATGCAGCCCTTTCAAGTAACACTCTTGTATTTCAACCAAATGGAAAGTACAAGGCTTCAGATCCCTCCCAGGCCCAAGGTTGTATATCTCTCTCCCAGGCCCAACTTTCAGGTCCAGAAGCAACTATTCCCAAAGGATGCGCTCAATGGATTATACCCAACAGATAACTCCACAGGATACTCTATATGCTACCTTTTCTTCCTTCAGGGGAACCTCTACGTTTGGAACTAACTTCCAATAGTGATTTGCATTTTAGACCCTCTGAATCTAATTAGCTGCTGTGAGAATATTCTCTCACACACACACACACACACACACGCACACACACACACACACACACACACACACACACACACACACACACACACACACACACACACACACATAACTAAAAGAGTGAGCTTAATCCAGGTTGGGGTTGTGTGATGCAAGAAGGTATCAAACAACATTAAACACATAATGGCAATAATGAAGAGCTTGGAGTTATATTATATTTTGACTGTCTCTCTTTCTGAACCATGAGTTGATCACAATCAAGCGATTTGCAAGACATAAGTCTAGAATGGCATCTTCTTCTTTATTCCTGTTGCCCCACACATGTGGACCCAGGCAGTTCTCATATCCTGTTTTGTCTGTTCTGATATGTACATTCAGGTCACACATTGTCAACACCAGTTCATGTTGGCTTTCATAATGGGTGACCAACACCAATTTATGTTGTCCTGCTTTATCTAGCAGGTCCTGCAACTGCTATGGAGCATAGGCTGAGATTATGAATACTACCCTATCATTTCACTGGAGTGCAGTAGTATAGCTCTGGTGGGGTAAGAGGGGCAATTGCCATGGTCACAAAGTGTTGGGGGAGTGTGATTGTCCATCCATCATCTCTATCATTCTTTAGAGCAATACTGGCTTTTGTTGTCAAACCTGAGCACTATAGAGCCCTGTGTGTGGTCTAAACTATATTAACTGCTTGCTACATATGTATGTGTATATATATATATATATATATATATATATATCTATATCTATATCTATCTATATATATATATATATATATATATATATATATATATATATATATATATATATATATATATATATACATATATATATATATATATATATATATATATATATATATATACATACATATATATATACATATATATATATATATATATATATATATATATATATATATACATATATATATATATATATATATATATATATATACATATATATACATACATATATATATATATATATATATATATATATATATATATACATATATATATATATATATATATATATATATATATATATATATATATATATACATATATATATATATATATATATATATATATATATATTTTTTTTTTTTTTTTTTTTTTAACTAAAACTTGTGTACTGTAGAGCTCCTTGCAGGCAGGGTATAAATTCTATCAACAACTTGCTATATTTCTAGGAAGCAGTTTGGTGCATTTTAAAAGAAGATTTTTTTTTTTAACTAAAACATGAGCATTGCACTGCTCCATGCAGGCAGGGGATAAACTATAGCAACTGTTTGCTACAGTTTTAAAAAATATATATTTTTTGGTTGTTTGTTTTAAACTAAAACATGAGCACTGTAGCACTCCATGCAGGCAAGGTACTGTTTGCTACATTTGCAGCAAGCAGTTTGCTACAGTTTAAAAGAATTTATTTATCTATTTTTGTTAGTAAAATGTGAGATAGAAGGATTGGTGGCGGGAGATGAGATACAAAAATAAATTAAAATTTACAGCATAGAATATGTTAGGATCTGATAGAGGAAATATTAAGATTTTGTTTTATAATGTTTATTGTCCATTGGATTAACTTTAAATTATGTCTTAGTATAAATTTCAAAACAAAACATTCATACCAAAAGTGAAGCATGTTTGAAACAACCTGAATGACATCTAGCCTTTCCCTACAAATTGATAAATGTTTTCACTTTTAGCTAAAGCAAGTTGCTGCCCATTGGTTTGCAGGCCCACTAGTTAAAGTCAAGTCATTTGGGTCATAGGGCAAAAACCTCTACATAGTGGAGTCAGTGGCCATCTCTGAATTTGTTCATGGTCAGCTGGTTACCGCTGATAAATTAAGGTAGGATGAAGAGTCCTAATATGTATACATACTGCATTCATATTTTAACATGTATAATGTTAGCTTGGGTTTGTGGAGTACAGGGTCAGTATTTCACCAGCTGAGGTACAAAACATCTGAGTACAAGTGTTTAGGTGATAAAACTTGTTTTCTGCTGCTTCTTCACATTTGATAATGTTGTTGTTGATAATGAAGAGAATATAAGAGGTAGGAAAGAGGGGAAGTCCTTTAGAAGCCAAAGAGTATTTGGTGTATGGAAGACAAACAGTTAACCTGATAGAATCTTCAGCAGATACTTTTGTAATTTTTTGGGGATGAATACATGCAAAGTTTTGTATAATAATGAAGTGTTTGCAGGTGGGCATGTAAGAAACATGCAGCTGTTCTTCAGTGAAATTGCAGATTAGAAACACCTGGGGTAGTGATAAGTTCTGCTACCCCAGATCTTTGACACTGAACTCAGAGGAAAATGAAAGAAATCTAAGTCTGTTCACAGACTCTCATATTCAGTAGCATGTTGTCATTTTTTTGCTTTTATTTATCTATTATGGAAAATTCTATGAGATGAATAGTTTTAAAAATAAGAACATGTTCTTTTTCTCATTCCATCATATCTGGTGTACAATTTTAATTATTTATAACTAAAAAGAACTTTACAATGTTTTTATTAGTCTGTGAAGGATATACTAAGGTCCCTTTTAGAGCTTTTATCCAGATATTTTTATACATTCCTCACTAAAATACTAAAGAAACTATGCAAATTTTCATTTGTTTTACAGGAAATTGCTAACTAGGGCATTTTATGATTTATTCTTTTTGTAAGCAGAAATTTGTCATGACTTACCTAAACATCTAAGCCCCTGAATACATTTCTCTGGTATATCAAGAACACACATAGTATCCATACATCTCAACCTCTTAATGCAAGAAATCTGGACAAAACCTAAAATAATGGGGAACAGAGGCCTAACCATAGGGACACATTTTAAATGTTTCTCTTATAAACTTAGAAAGCTGCTAGAACAACAGGATTTGTGTTAGCATGCATTTTCTGATGGATAGAAGTCTGAAACTCACATATATATCATGATTTGGTTGTTATTTATTGACCTCAGTCCTCCATGATATGCCAGAAAACCATAGATTTTTATGAGGAGCAGACCAAATATTTCAGGCAAAAATCTGGACATTCTGCAAAAACCTGTACAGCTGAGAGGTAGCTAATGCCTTCTGAATGTTTAAATACCTTGGTGTCTGTGAATGGCAAAGGTCAAGGTCATTCTGAACTATTTTTCAACTAAGTGGAACTGCTGTAAAAGCTACCACTCTATCACATTTGCTTTGAAGAACATGGATAGTTCGTTGACTTTCACTTCCAATGGAAGACAACATTTTTGTATTAAATTTTTTATCCTGTTCTGCATGTAGCATTTTAAGTCCTACAAAACAAAAAAAAATTCTCTCCTGCCACATTTCTCCTTTCCCTTTTGATTGCTCCCCAGCATTCTAACAGTGCTTTGAACAAGAAGCTACAAACATGCTGTGGTTAAATTTTGTTCTTCGTCTGCCTTGTTCATACTCCTTATAGCAGCACACATTATACAATTCCCAGAAAGCCCTGCTACTGTTTGTTTCAAACATATATATATATATATATATATATATATATATATATATATATATATATATATATGTATATGTATATATATACCTCTTGTTTTAATAGATATGAACCTTTTTCAGTTTTTCAGTAGCCAGAACAGTCCTATACATTTGTTTAGCTTTTACATGTTTGTTCACAGACCAACTTTATTTAGTGACCTTGTTTTGTTTTTAATTTGCATAGTAATTTTCAATAAATAATTGATCTTCTAATTTTTTCCTCTTAGCCTGAAAGGACACTGACATAATGGGTCCAGTTTAATTTTAACTTGTAATAGCTCCACTATCACTGAAGGAGATTATTAGTAATGTGATCAGAATCTTACTACAGATTTACAAAGACTGGTATTTCATTTCTTTCTTTACTTGGTAGATAGGCTGGTAAACAAATCCTTTTCAGTTACATCCTAGACTGTAGGTTCATGGGTAATCAATCTGCAAACTATTGCATGCCTGTCCTATAACCAGAGCATGACCAAAGGTGAGAATCAAATGCTGCACCTTGTGTCTGTGAGGTAAACACATTAATCATTATGCCAACCCCCAACCCAAGCATCATATTTGTTATACTACACGAAGAACCAAAGATATGTCACAATATAGACATTTACATTAAATTTTGTTAGAAACTTTGAAATGCACAAGGGTCTGGCAGAGTTGTACAGCAGATGTAGAAAGGCATTTCAGAAAATGGTGGTATATAGAAGTACAAATTAAAACTATAAAGATGCAATGTTAAGACAGCAGTAGTTTAATGTGGTATATGATTAAGCAAAAAAGCATTCCTAGCCATGTTCTTTGAAGTAATGGCATTCTGTAGTGGAAATGTGGGCAAATAGTTTTGTTCAAAAATTCAGGAAGTCATTTTCTTTCCAAAGGGCTGCATGGTGGATTAGTCTTACTGAAACTTTTCTTTTCCTGGTACAGGTTAGAAAGTCTGGTCTGTCAAATGTTACTGGATCATTAACAAGATATATTAGGGACTGATTACTGTTCTTTTTTTAATGGAAAGCGTGTCTTTAGAAGGGGAGATGGAATGTTATGATATCAGCATATGATGCATTTATAAATAATAACTGAAAACATTGAAGCTTAAACATTCATGTTATCTGCTGTCAAGCATTTATCTTAATATTAGACTAATTGAAAACAGCAGTGGTCAGCTGATACATTTAGATTTGATATAGCTGGACTGAAGGAACCTGGTTAGGTACTTGTGTGTGTGTGATTTATTTTATTGGCTTCTGTCTTCAAGTTAGGGATTTTAAAGATTTGGATAATGTGATTATTCTCTCCTGTTTGTAAGGTGTTGTTGCTGTAAAGACTTGCATTCCTTCTCACATGGGTAGAATTACTATAGAGAGAGAATAATACTGCACGATCCTCACTCTAATTGTAAAGCATCAACTTTAAATGTGGTGTGTAACATTTGACTGAAGTGTTGTGGATGCTATCTTGTACGTATTTTGCTCTTGTGAGGTGGCTCGAGAAACCTCTTCAGTGTGTAGAAGGTAGTATCATGCTAAAAATGGCTAAGACTGTGTAAAACCAGATTTTGCCTCTTATCATATAACGTATTTTCACATCAGTAGGCAATCAGTCTGAGTGCTACATTCACATTATCTCCTTAAATAAAATGTGCTTAGTTATTATTCACAAAGGAATGACTAGTTTTTATTTATAGTGGTTATTTTCCATATCTGCATGTAACAGATATTTTAGTAACAACTAAAGTTTTCATCTGAAAGGCTTTTTGTAATAAATACAGGAATGCACTACTGAAAAAGATGTGTTGGTAAGGCTTAAGTACTGCTAAAAGTGTGCTAAAATGCATGCTTGAACACTCAGTAAATCACAGTAATTAACCTTGGCAGATTCTATGATAGGTTTTCATGCAGGCAAAAATAGATCATTAATAATTTGATATGAAAATTGGAATTACTGGATTAAGCATTTTTTAACAAACCATGCAGTGGAAGAAATAACATGCAGAATGTGATCTTTCAAAAGTTGTGTCATCTTAAATAACATCTCAAATGTCTGTCATGGAACATCTGTCACCAAGGGTTAGTCTGTGTCATAGTCGGATGTACTGGATATGATTGTCAGCTTGGCAAATATGAGAAATATTTATTAAACAGAAAAGAAGAAAACAGAAGATGAGAGCAATATGTTTCCTTTACAACGTATTAAAGGTATACAGCAGTTACAATTTGAGGTAAGTGAATGTTCAGGGTTATACTTACTCAAGTGCTGACGAATGAACTAAGGAACAAAGTAAGCAAAATGGGTTGTGTCTTTCAGGAAGGGATATGGGAAGCACAGGAGACATAAAAAGCCTATGAAAAGCCTTGAAAAAGATGGAAGGTCATTCAGTATGTCTGAGAAGTTTCAGAAAGGAAGCTGACCCGACAGGTGAGGTACTCCTGAGAGAAAAGTTTTCCTATACAATGGAGAATGCTGGAGCAATCAGTAGAGTTTATTTTTTTGTATTTTTAGTTACATACAAGAGGTAGGCAGAATACCGAATGAATGCTGCATTCCATTGGTTCATGAGGTACCTGGGGCTGGTTGTCAGCATGGGAAGGTTTGACTGTTATAGATACAGACAAGATGATACTTGGGAAAAGTCTCTAGGAAGATGTAAGGTTAATCACTTGAGAATACATGCAACTACTCAATAGTAACTTAAATGGTATACACCAAAGTAGTGGACGATAGCAATTATAGTTCCTTTACACAAAAGTTAGTCTTGGAATAAAATGGGAAATAGTACGTCTGCTATTCCCTAGTTATATCCCATGGAAGCCCAAGATGGCTCTGAGAATAATGTGGGTAATCTTTCTGTGGGAAAGCTAAAGCAAGTGGTAACTGCACACAGTTGAAAGACGTGTATAAGTGTTTATATGCCAAAATAATGTATAATTTCCTACTCTGGGGAAGGGTAAAAGTCATATAACTGAGTAAAGAGCATTTTTGTTTTTGGATAATAAACTGAATATTAGTACTACTGAAATGTAATCAAGTAAATACACTTCATCATTGAAAGTATTTGAGAAGACAGTATTATTCAAGCATATTTTACAAATGCACTTAGTGAATGTTTTGTAATAGACAATGGATGCATGGGAAACAGAATGTGGACTACTGCTTAATATTGCAAATAAGTGCATAAATATAGTATTTTCAATATTTTCATATAATATGGGAAATAAAATAAAAGGAATACAGACTCGTGTGTTGTGTACTTAGGTGCCAGAATACAAAAAATGTTGAACTGGGTACAGGAGAATGCTACCTGCTGTAGTCAAGGTGTCTATCTCTTGAAGTTAACATGGAACTAGAGTATAGCTCACACAATACAATAACAAAATGGCTGGTTGTATGACATATTTGAATATGTTTAAATTTAATGGATAGGGTTAGTTATCTATATTGCAAGAAAAATATGTTCCTTAGTCAGTGATATTCCATTTTTTTATTTAATAGGTCTAGTGACTAACACATTACTACACATCTTAGTAGTACAAGTTAAACCAGTTGGCATTTTTTAAAGAAATCATTGTTTGCAAATCCATTTAATTCCAGTGTGTTTAACAATTGCAATTATAAGGACACAATTTACAAGGATTGATTTGCCAAGGAAATGGCAATAACAGGCCATTCTACCCATTAAATACATTTAAAATTTTCAATAAGCAGAACAAAATCAAATTTATCAATGCAGTACCCCTTCCCCAATTCATATACCAAATGGGCTGATAGACATGTACAGAGTGTTCTGAGCCTGTATAGGAAGCTTCTGTAACGCAAACAGAGCAAATTGTTGTTAACATGCATACACACACACACACACACACACACACACACACACACGCACACGCACACGCACACACACGCACACACACACGCACAAACACACACGCACATATACATATATATATATATATATATATATATATATATATATATGGAACCTGTCATGTTCTTCAAGGCCATGAAAAGGATTATCATGGACCTCATTAACAAGGACATTGGCAACCTCCAAACACTCAATCCCACACAGTTTGGTTTCTTCAAAGGGGAGGTCATGCCTGTTAAATTTGATTTGACTTCGTTGAGACAGTCACCAAATCCTTGGATGAGGGGAAGACGGTGCACACTGCCTAACTTGACCTGGCCAAAGCCTTTGGTACTATTCCTCACTCAGTTGTAATAGATAAACTGTCTCAATTATGCATCAATCCATATGTTACCAGATAGGTAGCAAACTGGCTCACTGATAAAACCCACCTAGTGAAAATAGGGAAAAGCCACCTAAAGCAGTAGGCCTGTAACAAGTGACGTACCCCAGAGATTGGTCTTGGGGCCTCTGTTGTTGTTGAGGTGTAGGCCAAAACCAGTGGGCTGTGGTTGACCAAGTTTGCAGATGACTGCAAGCTGGGCACTGTCATCAAGTCCCCCAGTGATGTGGACATCCTCCAAGAGGGTCTCACCCAAACAAATGACTGGTGCCAGAAACATGGCCTCAAACTGAGTACCAAAAAATGCATCAGCATCCCCTTTGGGGAGAGTGATGTCATCACAATTTATTACATTAGTAACAAGGCCCTAAGCAACAGAGTGATAACATTTGACTGCAAAGCACACCAATAAAATGAAGCAGAATGCACCAAATACAAAATAATAAAATAATAAAGAATCCAGGCCACAGATGAAGGCAAAAAACTTTATGTATAAGCACTTTCGTCTTGATAAAAGACTTCTTCAGATACAATACACAGGTGCTACACAATGCTTATAAAGCTCTCATAAATACAGACAATAAAAAATACTATGCATGATAGATAACTTAAATCCACCATACCTATACATACTTAATCATAAAAATCACAAAAAATATACATAAAATTCCAACAACATTCCCAATAATATGGTAATAGGTTCATAGGTTCATAGGTTGATACTAGGCTATCTGCCCTAGGACATTTACAAGCCTAGCCAGAGTGTGTTTGGCTTTCGCCACCCTTTTTAGATTAGTTGACTGTGCTTCTGTATAGTAGGTTACAGAAGATAGCCCATTTAAGGTTAGTTTATCATGCCTCTGTCTAGCAGTGACACAGAAGAGATCCCAGGGGTAAATTTATGATCTCCCATCCAAACGTCAAGATTCTTCTTGAAGAGGGTCATTGAGGAGCTCTGTCTAACATGGATTGGGATTTTGTTCCAGAGTGAGGGGAGCCTCTGGGATATGAATCTGTCCCTCCAGCATGTTCTATTTATTTCTGTGCTGAGGTTTTAGTTACTGGAGCGTGTAGCTCTGATGGATTTGGATTTCTTGAGGTGGAGCATGTCCATTAATTCTGGGTTGGACATGGCTTTATACGTCAGACACAGGTCGCCTCTGAGTAGGCAGTAAGCAACTGAGTAGAGCTGGAGTTTCTTTAGCCTAACTGCGTAGGGCATCTGTTTGAGTCCCTTGATCCTCTTAGTGAGGTACTTTTGGGGTCTTTCCAGTTGCAGCAGGTGTTGGGTAAGGTACATCCCAAATGGGGCATTGTATTCAATTATGGGCCTGATGAGTGATGAGTAGAGGGGCACAATGACCTCTCTTGATCTAGATGTGAACCCCTTCGTGATAAGGTGGGCTATATAGAATGTCTTTCTAACCACTTTGGCAATGTGATTGTCAAAGAAGCGATTGCAATCTACTTGGGTCCCCAAATCCCTAATTACTTCTTCCGTACTTAATGGAAGACCACCTATGTGGTAATTTGTGGGCACTTTGTGTTTCCCAAAGGGGGTGACTATGCACTTTTTGGCATTTAGCTTTAGGCCATGGCTCTGGCACCAGTTATCCATCTCTGTGAGACCTTTTTGGAGGATGCTGGTGTCAGCCGGCAAGTTGATTATGGCCCCCAGTTTGCAGTCATCTGCAAACTTTGTCAGCCATAGTCCTCCTGTGTTAGCCTGTACCTCAGAGAAATATATACCGAACAAGAGAGGTTCCAGGACTGAGCCTTGTGAGATGCCACTTGTAACTGGTTTAGAGTCTGACATGGCACCTACAATTCTGACCATGTGGGTTCTACCCCTAAGCCAGTTTGCAAACCATCTTGTGACATAGGAGTTGATATTTAAGTTGGTGAGCTTATTGATGATGCCCGAGTGGGGTATTGTGTCGAAGGCTTTTGCAAGGTCAAGGTAGGCTGTGTGGACTACCTTCCCTTCGTCTATGGCCTTGGTGTCTGTTTCAAAGAAATCGACCAGGTTCAAGAGGCAAGATCTGCCCTTAACAAAGCCGAATTGGGTAGGATCCAGTGTTTGGAGGTTTCCAATGTCTTTGTTTATGAGTTCCATGATGATACGCTCCATAGCTTTGCAGACCAGGTTAGTTAGGCTAATAGGGCGATAGTTTCCGGGGTCTGTTGTGGCACCACCTTTATGGAGTGGGACCACTGTTGCTGTACGTCATTCTTTGGGTACATATCCTGTTGTAAGGCTGAGACTGAATAGTGATTTTAAGTGAGGGTTCAGTTCTTCTTGGAGCTCATGTAAAACGTAGCCCAGGACACCATCCGGTCCCATTGATACTGTGTTTTTTTTGCTTTGGAGAGGGCAGCTCTCACCTGTGCATCTGTGATTGTCAGGGAGGCTACACTCTGTTAGGATAGTCATTTGCTCATTTGGGGGGGAAGGGGGAGAGAAGTTTGCACTGAACCTGTCTGCCAGGATGTTGGCAATATCTGTGGGTTCAGTGTATTTTTTGTCATTTTACACTAACTTAGAGCATATCTGGGAGTTTCCACCCAGGTTTCTGACAATTCAATTCTCTATTTAACAAAATATTTTTAATGTCACCCCCTCTGACATTATTTTTAATAACATCAATAATGCCAAATTTAAAACCACAAAAAGAACACACAACTGAATGTTTGAACAATGCACTAGTATCTTTACCTGTCCGTATGTCATAAATGTGCTCTTATATTGTATCTTTAAGTGCTCTTTCAGTTTTCCCTATATAGAATGCAGAGCACCTCACACATACAGCCAGGTATACTAGCATCTTAGTTCTACAGTTACCGTTACAAAATTTTACAATACTATTTAGTCCATTTATTCAAGCGTTTGTGTTCTTCCTTTATAATATACAAACATTGACTACAACTTCCACATGGGGTGGTAGCCTTTTTTCACATTTTAACATTACTATCTGCTCAAACATCCTCTTGAAGTTTTTTCCTGTCCTATATGTAAACATAGGTTTTGGTCCTACAACCTCATAGAGATCCTTATTAGTTTTTAGCACACTCCGGTTTGTACTAATAATTTTGGTGAACATTTCAGAAAACATATTAAACTTCGTTACACATGCCCCTTGAAAAATTTTTACTTCTCTATTTCGTTTCTCCATGGTAGTAAAAGGTTGGCCCAACAGAGGCTTGTATTGCATCCCCCAACCCTCATAAACTTCACCAAATACTTCATATATCAAATTTATGGGATATCCCCTCTCTAAAAATTTTTTACTTAGAAAAATAAATTCTCCCTTTAAATCACTAAAATCTGAGGTCATCTTTGCTATTCTAACTGCTTGTCCTTTTATAAGACTTCTTTTTTGGAATGCAGGATGATTGCTCTCATAATGCAGGAAGCTATTACACCAAGTATCTTTACGGTAAATTTTGGATTTAAACCCTTTATTAGTTTTAAAAAGAGTAATATCAAGATAATTAATACTGTCTTTATGCCATGTATGTGTAAAAGACAGAAAATTGGTACTAGTGTTCAAATATTGCATAAACAGTCCAAGGGTGTCTTTTGTCCCTTCCCATAATATAAAAATATCGTCAAGAAATCTTAGATATAACTTTATATTTTCTTGAAAAAAAGCTACCACCCCATGTGGAAGTTGTAGTCAATGTTTGTATATTATAAAGGAAGCACACAAACGCTTGAATAATGGACTAAATAATGGACTAAATAGTATTGTAAAGTTTTGTAAAGGTTACTGTAGAACGAAGATGCTAGTATACCTGGCTGTGTGTGTGAGGTGCTCTGCATTCTATTTAGGGAAAACTGAAAGAGCACTTAAAGATAGACTATATGAGCACATTTATGACATATCGACAGGTAAAGATACTAGTGCATTGTTCAAACATTCAGTTGTGTGTTCTTCTTTTTGTGGTTTTAAATTTGGCATTATTGATGTTATTAAAAATAATGTTAGAGGGGGTGACATTAAAAATATTTTGTTAAATAGAGAATTGAAGTGGCAGCTTAGACTGAAGGCCAACATTCCACCTGGTCTCAATGGATATGTGAGCATTAAGCCAGTGTTGACAGCTAAAGCAGTTAGAGTTTGAACATTAACATATTATTGGGAATGTTGTTGGAATTTTATGTATATTTTTTGTAATGTTTATGATTAAGTATGTATAGGTATGGTGGATTTAAGTTATCTATCATGCATAGTATTTTTTATTCAGACCATCACATTTATATGTTTGTGGTTCTTTAAATACGAATTGTCTGTATTTGTGAGAGCTTTATAAGCATTGTGTAGCACCTATGTATTGTATCTGAAGAAGTCTTTTATCAAGACGAAAGCACTTATGCATAAAGTTTTTTGCCTTCATTTGTGGCCTGGATTCTTTATTATTTTATTATTTTGTATTTGATAAAATTTGACTCTCAGACAGAGATGTCTGTTACAGAGTCTACACTGACTGTAGTATGTTATGGTGAGAAACTGAAAAAAACACTTTTGTGAGAACTACAGATGAAGTAAAGATTTACACTGATGCAATGTAGAAAACCTTCATACAGTCCAAATCTATTAGTGTAGTGCATATTCTAAATGTTCCTTAAACATTTAGTAATTTTTTTGATGAATATTGCTTTGAAATAATGTTTTTTGTTGTAGAAATTGATTATTTTTTTTCAGCCAGTTTGGGATGTCTAACAAGGTTGTATATAAGTGCACGATAACTGAGCTTTGTACTTACTGTCAGTTGTAATAGTATGTACAGATTTGACTGATATGTTCATCCTGCTTGACTTAAATCTATGTAAGGAGTGTTATCTATGAACCTAAAGTGCATCTGGGTAGTGTGTGCACATTGATGTGAATTTGCCATTTTATCTGAGGAGGAGATAAAGAAATGGATGCTTAGCAGAACTCACAGTTTCATACAGATTTATACATAAATATTTGTTATATTACTTGGATTAAATACAAAGGATTCAGCAATGTCTTTTACACAGTGTTTTGTAAGTGGGTCTGTGAGATATTAAAGGATTTGACATTGTGACCCAGATTAATGAAATACATGTGATGTTGATTGATTGACCAAAAACAAAGGGTGGCTAGAAGCAGATGCTTCAATGTGGACTTAAAATTATACTTCCAAAAAAAGGTCCATTCTCTTAATTATACTGTATCAAATTGCTTGATACAAATGTAACAAGTGTTTGTTACGGCTAAGTAGGCCTTCCTCTACATCTCTGCCATAAAATGCATTATCAGTGTTTATTTCTGAATGCTAGTACTCTACAAGACCACAAATACTTTGACAAATGCAGTATTAGCATTCAGAAACTAAATACTGGTACTGATTATCATGTCCCCATGACCACTTTGCACTGGGTAGTTGACACTTCACCCCACCCTAGCTACACCTGTGATTGCTCAGGTGGATGTAGGTGCCATTATTAACTTTTATATCTTTCCACCATTATATTTAAGTCTTATAAAAAGTTATAAAGTCTAAATTTATTTATTTATTGACATTTGTTGACTGGGAAAGTCCACTGGGTCAGAGACCCATTTTCAGTAGAGGCCCAGGGGAAAAAGCCCCACATACAAATACAAAAAAAGTTCTACATATAAATTTTAAATACAGAGACAATTTGTGTATACAAAGAAGTTAGACTAAAACCAATGACAAAATTAATGCCTAAACTAATAAATGAAAACAATCCAACTACAAAAGATGAGAAGCCAAAAAATCTACTTTATTCCAAAGATAAATAAATTGTTAAGCACTTTTGTTCAATAAAATCTGAACTTCATCAGAACATTCTAAACCCCTCCCATACTTTATTTTATACACAGGTCATGAATCATCTGACTAAACCAAAAGTAATAAAAAGAAGTTCACCATTATAAAACAATATGTAAAATTAATAATAACATCTAGTGGGGTAACCCCGCATTTATATAACAATTTAAATATTATAGTGCCTCAGTTTTAAAATAGGAGCTAAAGAACAATTGTCATTTAACCCCAGGTATGCTGTTGCATTCAACATAATTTGCCAAAGCACCTCTTTGAAATTTAAATGTGCTTCAGTAACTTTCCCTTGTAAATCAAATTTGATAGTGTCAATAACAAAAAACTTAAAATTGTGGTCCTGATTTAGAGAAATGTACCTGCATAATGCATTATTGGGTTTCTTATATCTGTCCAAAAAATGTTCATACATATGCTCTCTCAATTTTCTCAAGAGTCTTCCCACATAAAAACCTGAACATTGATTACATAGAGCCACATAAATGAAATTACTTGAATTAATGTATTCACTTCCTATAACATGCTTACATTGTCTATAAGCCCCACACTTGTAAATACCTATCTTATTTTTTTTACATGGAACCCGGATTCCCCTTTCAAGTAACTGTTTGAAGGTAGTGTCCTTTCTGTAACTAATCTTGGGCTTGGACCCCAACTTTTGTAAAACTTCCAAATTACTGGAAAAAATCCACCAGTATTTAAAAATGACATTAACAATATTAGGAGTATCTAAACAATAGGTTGTGATAAACACTTGGTTACTCCAACCAGATCTTTCAGGACCAAAAAATGTTATCACATTTATATCATTTAAAATGGGTGATGTCAAAGGAAAAAACTTCGAAGACCAATACACGTAAGGTTCAGTTAAGGCACATTTAATAACTTGCTGCAAGGAGACAAAAACATGCAAATACAAGGATTTGTCTAACTACTAACAGGAAACATGCTATTCTTATACTGTTTTACAAGACATGGCCTTCTATGGCTGACGTAATCAAACACAACTTTCAGTATTGTTCTACAGCAGATGTTACTCAGATTTTCTGCTGACATGACTAGATTTGTGAGAAACTTTTTGAGAAAAACAACCTGGCCTTGGTGGGCACTAATCCGTTTACAGGCCTCTATTGTACAGTGTTACATTTCAAGGTACTTTTCTAACTCGGATACAAGCAAATGCTGATTGCAGTTCGTATTTTCAAACATGCTTTGTCCTAATTATCTATAGCTTCTACAACTGTGTATTTTCTCATAGCACAAGGGGAACTTCTTGTCTAAGTTTCATACAAGTAGTATTGTTCTATTCATTATTTTCCCAATGCAAGCAGGAATCATCTGCTTCTCAGTAAATTTCCAAGGCACAAGCAACAATTTTAGCTAACAATACAAGGTCAGAAAGCATCTGCAGTTTTTACAGATTTATGCAGTATGAAATAGAATAAATGTGTTAACCCTTTTCAAGCTCTAAATGCACTAAGCATATTACTAATACACACATTAATACATATTTTTCTGACATTTCCCCCCTTTTAATACTTTTATTCTACTTTCAAAATAAGCATAAACAGTTTGTTTTCTACTCCTAACCTCTTCCACTCAGGATTTGCAGTTAAGAGAGTCATTCAGTTTAAACTCATGAAAGCATTTTCAATCTTTTAAAAGTTCTTCAAAATCAGTACTTTGATATAAGGTTTCAGAAACTGACATGTCTATAAAGTCTTTAATCAGTCTTTTCATGCAGGGGATACCACAGCAAACACATACTCCCAGTAGGAGCATTCCTACACAAATGGCAATTAGGATGTTCATTAGGATGGTACCCCACCCCCCAAACCATTTCTGGAAAAAGTCCATCAGTGGGTTTGGGCCTGGTTTGGTCATGGCCGACACTTGCTGAATTACCTCAAGATGATTGTCTATCTCATGTTTATGGTCAGGAATATACGAACAGCATTCTTCTTGGATTAAAGCGCAAGTACCACCTCTCGCCGCTAGGGTGAAGTCGAGAGCCATGCGGTTTTGAAGTACTACAGTTCTCATAGCATTCAGTTCATCAGTCACCAATTCGAGAGCAGAAAAAGTTGCGTTGCTCATTACTTCGAGAAGTTTCAACAGTTTTCTCAGCTCCCAGATCGATTTCACTGCTCCATATGCTGGTAATATGCCTGCCCACGATATAATGCTATCACTCAAGTCCATATGTGTCAGTCCTTTGCCTATGGAATGATGGTCTTTCCAACGCGCATCGATTTGTCCCACTGGATTTACAGGTTTCTTGATGACCTGTCAGACATTTCAAATTTTTCCTCGAGGCAAAACTGCAGTGTGTCGTATGGCCGGAACCAAGTAACCCAAAAAACAACTGCCGGACCAATTCTCAGGTAACCATTTGTATGCCTTTCTGCCACACACAAAATAACAGTCCTCTACTTTAGTAGTAACTTTGCTATGAATATACACTCGCCCTGCATGAAACATTTTTCTATCAATTATAGACAGTTGTTTATAAAGAACAGAATTATGTTTTACTTCAAGTGTTTTGTGCATTAATCCAAGAAATGAGTCATAGTTTGTATTACAATAAAGATCTACATTGTTACCTTTAGTGTAACATTTATAAGGAACAGTCACATTGCAATTGCTCCAACCCACTTGAACAGCATCATTTTTATAAAAACACACAGTTCCCTTTTGTGGAACAGACAAGTGCAATGCTATTTTATCTTGTGATGTAATGGTTGAGGTATAATAAATCAAGTTCTCCCAGGTCTCATTGACCCCTAGGGGGACTGCAGTCATTAATAACCCCCCGTATGCTGTCTGTACAAAGCTGTGCAAATCCAGCAATTTGAAACATTGAAAGTCTCAGCATACACATATTTAATTGCCTGGTAAGTGTTAAAGTTTGGATGCCAGTCTATGAGTAACGCTTCACGTTTATTCAGTTCAGTCTGTGTGGCTGGGAAAAGGAAAGGCCACCACAAAAAGATTATTGTCACTAGTACAGTTAACAGGATGATTATGCAATACTTCTGAGGAAAGGGTTGTTCTGCATTCCTGTTTCTTCTGGACTCTGTCATTCTTACTCTTGGCATGTGACAAGATTTTTGTCCACTTCAAAGTTTTTGACTAATTTACAGTGCGTCAGGTGGATCCAGGAGGCGCACTCCGTAATTTTGACTGCAGTGGGTGTCGACAGAAGCACTTGATATGGACCTTCCCACTTTGGTGATGTCCAATTCTTTTTCTTTACTGTCTTCACCCAAATCCAGATACCAGGGGGCACTGCCACTTCTGACGGTCTGGTTCGTTCTTTATCTGAAACAGAATTTGACTGCAGCAGATGTTTAGAATTCAACAGATTTCTCATATACTCTGCTAGTGTACTGTCAGCTTCCTGGTCTGCAGGCATGAAAGATTTCCACTGAGGTATATAATAAGCCCTTCCAAATAGTTTTTCAAAAGGAGTCAATCCTTTTGCATTCGGAACTGTTCTCATGCTCAACAGTTCCAGGGGCAGACAGTACACCCAATTTCTCTGTGTTTCTACTATTAACTTCCTTAGCTTACTTTTTAAAATCCCATTATGCCTCTCTACTAGCCCTGCAGATTGTGGGTGATACGCACAATGATTTTTTAAAGAAATACCAAAATGTCTACTTAACTGTTGTATGGTCTGGTTTACGAAGTGTGTGCCATTGTCACTGTAGATCCTTTCCGGAATGCCGAATCTAGGGATGATTTCTTTAACAAGAACTTTGGCCACAGTTGCTGCATCTGGATTTTTAGTCGGAAAGGCTTCCACCCATCTGGAAAACATATCTACAATGACAAGACAATACTTCTTATTTTCACATTTGTTCAATTCTATAAAATCCATGCAGATAGTATGAAACGGATATGGTGGTATAGGGAAACTCCCTTGCTTGGGCTTTAACGCCCCTTGTGCATGATGTTTATTACAAACATGGACATCGAACAGAATTATTTAGAGTAATTTAAGAATCCATATGTTGTGAACACTCGGTTCACCAGCTGTACCATCCCCCCTGTTGAGACATGGCACTGCCCATGACTCAACAAAGCCGCATATCTAAACAAATTAGATGGCAATATCGGTTTCCCTTCTTTAGAGATGTACAGCCCCTTTTTGAGAATTGCTCCTCGTTTTACCCATCTTTGTTTTTCAGCTTGTGTAGTAAGTGTCTGCATTGTCTTTAACATTTCTAAGTCTAAAATCTCAGAGGGTTGTAATTCCTCATTCAAAAGAAATACTTCTGAAGCTGCCTGCTTTGCAGTTGTATCAGCTCTCACATTACCTTTTGAAATCCTGTCCTGTTGCTTGGTATGAGCTGTGCATTTACAGATAGCTACTTTCTGGGGTAACTGAATAGATTCTAAAAGATCTAAAATAAACTGTGCATGATTGATCAGTTTGCCAGTAGATGTTATCATTCCTCGATTTTTCCACTGTTGCGCAAAAACATGTACAGTAGAAAAAGCATACTGGCTGTCAGTAAAAATGTTCACACATTTACCCTTTGCTAAGGTACAGGCCCGTGTCAAGGCAATCAGTTCTGCTGCCTGTGCAGATAAATTGTGTGGTAAAGATTTTGCTTCAATAATATCAGTATCAGAAACTACTGCATATCCTACCAGGTTCTGTCCTGCAGGACCCCTTTTGCACGAGCCATCCATGTAGTATGTCACCTCAGCATCATCCAAGCGAACATCCGTAAGGTCTTTTCTAGGCAGTGTCTTTTGCTCAATCACCTGCAGGCAGCTGTGTGGTATGCCATCAGCAGGGGTTGGGAGCAAGGTAGAAGGGTTCAAAGTCGTACATCATTCAATTGTCATATGAGGTTGGCTCAACAATATAGTCATACAGGAAAGATGCCTAGCAGGGGAAAGATATGCTACCTTCTCTTGCAGTAAAATAATCGCGACTGCATGAGGCACTCTCAATGTGAGAGGGTGGAACAAAACTACTAAGGTCGAAGCCTGTACTGCTATTGCAGCTGCAACTACTGCTTGTACACAGTGAGGTAAAGACCATGCCACTGGGTCCAGTTGTGATGAATAATAAGAAATAGGGCATTGCTTGTCCCCATGCTGCTGTGTTAACACTGATGTCATATAACCTTGCTTACAATCTACAGTTTGGAAAAAAACATTTTTGGTAGTTTGGTAAACCTAAAACTAATGAGGACGCTATTAACTGCTTCAGTTTGCAGAAAGCAGATTCTGCTTCCGGTGTCCATTGTAACAAATCCTGTGCTGTCATAGGCTTTTTATAAATCAGGTTAGTCAATGGTGCAGATTCCAAGGCATAGTTTGGAATCCAACTCCGACAAAAATTAGTCGTACCCAGGAAGGACATCATTTCCTTCTTGGTAGTGGGTTTTGGTGCTTGTAAAATCGCTACTTTTCTGTCCTCATCTAATGTCCTACCCTCCTTGGATATTACATATCCTAGGTATTTAACTTGTTTTTTTCCAAAGCTGCAGTTTATTTCTGTTTACTTTATGTCCTTCAGTGGCTAAAAATTGTAATAGCGCTATGGTGTCTTCTTTACAATCTTGCTGGGTGGGAGCCGCCAGCAGGATATCATCAACATAAAGTAAAATCTGACTACCTCTTGGTGGGATAAATCCCACCACGTTGCTTGCCATTTCTTGTGAGAATATTGTCGGACTTTCACAATATCCCTGTTGTAGTTGCGTATATGTATACTTTTTCCCCAGAAATGTGAATGCAAACCAATATTGGCTGTCAGGGTGTATCGGTATCGAGAAGAATGCATTGCTGATATCTACCACAGAAAAATATTTCTGCTGAGGTTTTAAATCATTCAACAGGGTGTGTGGGTCTGGCACCATAGGTGCCCTTGGTATTACTGAGTCATTTACAGCGTGTAAATCTTGGACCATACTCCACTCTCCATTCTCTTTCTTAACAGGAAATAAGGGTGTGTTACATGGTGAATCAGGAGATTCCACCAACACCCCTTCCTTAAGTAAAGCTGCTATAATAGGCACTTCTATAAGTGGGCATATTTCTTCTTCTCTCATAGCTTGTGAATTCCTACCCATTTAATATAACTCAATGTCCCCTTTTGAGTTTCCTGACTGTGTTCGAGACCTGATCTCTAATAAACGGTTTTGCTTTTGTAGTGTCTCTATTTACCGTGACAGCAGGATATCGCGGGGGTGGACTAACTTGTCCACATGCTTCATATTCTGGTAAGGGAGGCAGAGGGGCTGATGCTATTACTGAGTTATTGTCCTCCTTATCTAAAAGCATTGCTTTTGAATTATTATTCTTTTGTTCCCTTCGGTTTACTTCCTCAATCCACCTGTGTGCCTGAGGAATTCCTAATTGACGTTGCTTTTTTACCCGACCTTTAGAATCAGTTTTAAGCTGTTTGACAAGTTTGACAAGCGAGGGTGTTTCTAATTTACCATCAAACTCATACTTATTAACCCATTTTGAGTAGTATTTAATATTATCAGCATGCTGTGACTTCATGTATTTCGCGTCTTCAGTTAACGGCAGATTTTGGGATCTTTTTGTGCAATTATTACCCATTTTGTTCTATCCTTTTAATCGTTACGTAACTCCTTATTTTTTAACGTGGTACCACGGATTTTGTTATAGTCTCTTTAGAATGACTGCCTACCTGCTCTGTTTCCCTGATCTATGACAAGACAGCAATCTTTTTTGTCCCTGACTTATAATAATAATAGTCCTGACAAAAACAATGCAAATCTAGTCCCTGATCTAAAACAGAAAAAAAAGGTAGATTCGCCTTACCTGAGCCTTCGTGATTGATCACCTGGTTCGAGTAAACCCATCCTTCAGTCGCAGATCAGAAAGTGGCTGGCCTCTTTTGTACGACAATTCAGTCGGAGGGCTTTTCAACTAAGAAGAACCGATGTGGTTTCTTCCCCGTACGGTTTCAAGCCACCTGGCCTGTCTGATCTGAGGCGAAGTGAGGGTTTCCGGCTCGAGGGACCAATCTGTCAAAGGAAAAAACTTCAAAGACCAATACACGTAAGGTTCAGTTAAGGCACATTTAATAACTTGCTGCAAGGAGACAAAAACATGCAAATACAAGGATTTGTCTAACTACTAACAGGAAACATGCTATTCTTATACTGTTTTACAAGACATGGCCTTCTATGGCTGACGTAATCAAACACAACTTCCAGTATTGTTCTACAGCAGATGTTACTCAGATTTTCTGCTGACATGACTAGATTTGTGAGAAACTTTTTGAGAAAAACAACCTGGCCTTGGTGGGCACTAATCCGTTTACAGGCCTCTATTGTACAGTGTTACATTTCAAGGTACTTTTCTAACTCAGATACAAGCAAATGCTGATTGCAGTTCATATTTTCAAACAGGCTTTGTCCTAATTATCTATAGCTTTTACAGCTGTGTATTTTCTCATAGCCCAAGCGGAACTTCTTGTCTAAGTTTCATACAAGTAGTATTGTTCTATTCATTATTTTCCCAATGCAAGCAGGAATCATCTGCTTCTCAGTCAATTTCCAAGGCCCAAGCAAAGATTTTAGCTAACAATACAAGGTCAGAAAGCATCTGCAGTTTGTACAGATTTATGCAGTATGAAATAGAATAAATGTGTTAATCCTTTTCAAGCTCTAAATGCACTAAGCATATTACTAATGCACACATTAATACATATTTTTCTGACAGGTGAATAAATACCTCTCTCTTTTAGTTACTACTTCCATTTTATTGTTAGATATGAACTCACTTGGGTAACCCCTAGCAAGAAACATATTGGTTACATTATCACACACCACTAAAAATTGTGAGTCATCCGACACCATCCTGGCTAGTCAGACAAACTGACCTTTAATGACGGCCTTCTCCTGATGCTGGGGGTACCCACTTGAAAAGTGGAGATAAGAATTAGAGAAGGTGTGTTTTTGAAAAAATATTAGATACGTACTTCTGACTACAAAAATTTTACTAATTTGTACATCTAAAAACACTATGCAATCATAAGCATAAGTGGGAAAATTTTTAAAAATTGACTATATTATTGATGTACACCAGGAATTCTTCCAGTTTATCTTGTGATTCATTCCATAATAAAAAATATCATCCAAAAACCTATTGTACATGACCCAATTTCCAACATATGGGCCATTAAAAATAATATGTTCTTCCCACTCTGCCATAATGTAATTTGCAAACATGGGAGCACATGCTGCTCCCATGGCTACACCAGATAGTTGTCTAAAGAACTGGCCTCCAAAATATAACTAATTTTTTTTTTTTTATCACCAACTCCATAAGGGTACACATAACATTGTTGTTCGAAACAATTTATTCCAACTTCATGTGGAATTACCGAAAATAAGTCATGGACATCTATAGTCACAAACAGGGCATCCTTATAATAATCCACCTCATTAAACATTTTTAAAAAATGCCAAGAATCCTTGCAGACTTGTTTTATATTAGCTGCACCATATAACTTTGCAATAAAAAAGTTTTTGATTTTTTACTGTCAACTATTTGATGAAATGGGGGGTTGCCGATGTCCTTATGTATCTTTGGTATTCCAAAGATACTTGCCACAACCAGCTGGCCATTGGTCATGAAATCATGGTCACTTCTAGAAATACTACCTTCCAACCACAAATCACCCAAGGTTAAATCAATTTTAGAATAGGCAATATGAATTTTGTTTTTAGAAACCATCTCATAACTATCAGACATTAACAGACCATTCATTTTGTTGATATAATCTATTTGATTCATGACCACTATTCCACCTACTTATCAGGTTTCATAAACCAAATTTCTGAGTCTGCAATTAAGTCATTAAGTAAATACATTTCATCCATATGTAAATTACTACAATGTCAAAATGTTTCATACATTTGTAAAATAGGCTGAGTCGATGGGTTAAAAACAGTAGGCGACAGATGCCTAGCAGATTGATAAAGATTAATTCTATAAAGGTAAAAATATATAGATTCATAGGCTCACAGGTAGGTAATAGGCTATCGGCCCTAGGGCCTATACAAGCCTAGCCATATTGATTCCCTGGCTATTGCTTCCCCACAAATATTTACTTTTCTGTACCCCTGTCTAGCAGGGCTACTGATGTGATCCCTGGGGTGAATTTCCTATCTCCCATCCAATCGTCAAGGTTCCTCTTGAAGAGGGCCATTGAGGCACTCTGCCTGACATGTATGGGCAGCCTATTCCAGAGTATGGGGAGTCTCTGGATCAGGAACTTATCCCTCCAGCATGTTCTATTCATCGTGATGACAAGGCTAAGATCCCTGGACCATGTGGCTCGGAGGGATTGGGATTTCTTTAAGTATAGCATGTCCAACAACTCTGGGCTTGACATGGCCTTGTATGTTAGGCAGACATCGCCTCTGAGTAGGTGATATGTGACAGAGTATAGCTGGAGTTTCTTTAAATGGTCAGCATAAGGCATCTGCTTTAGGCCTGTGATTCTTTTTGTGAGGCATTTTTAGTTGTTGCAGATGTCTTGTGAGGTACATACCAAATGGGGCATTATATTCTATAATGTGTTTAATAAGGGATGAGTACAGAGGGACAATTGACCTCCTTTTTTCTGGATCAAAAGTCCTTAGTGATGCGGTGTGCCAGGTAGAAGAATTTTCTAACTGTTGTGGCTATGTGGTTATCAAAGGTGAGACCACTGTCTACCTGTGTCCCTAGGTCTCTTATCACACTTTCAGTGTTTAGTGTACTGCCACCTATGTGGTATTTCACAGGTATGTGTTTTTTCCCAAAGGGGACAACTATACACTTTTTGGCATTTAGCTTGAGCCCATGGCTCTGGCACCAGGCATCTGTTTCAGTAAGGCCCTTTTTTAGTATATCCACATCATTTGGGGATTCAATAATGGCTCCCAGCTTGCAGTCATCTGCGAACTTTGTAAGCCAGAGTCCCTTAGTGTTGGCTTGTACTTCAGAGAAGTAGATGCCAAACAAGAGTGGCCCTAGGACAGAACCCTGCAGTACACCACTTATCACTTGTCTGTAGCTGGATTTGGAGTTGGCTACTTTTACAGTGTGTGTTCTGATAGTAAGCCAGTTTGCAACCCATCAAGTGACTTAGGGATTAATGCCTAGCGTAGTAAGTTTATCTATGATTCCAGAGTGGGGAATAGTGTCGAAAGCCTTAGCGAGATCCAAGTAGACTGTGTGAACCACCTTACCCTTGTCCATGGCTCTGGAGACTGATTTGAAGAAGTAGATCAGGTTCAGGAGGCAAGACTGGCCCTTCACGAACTCAAACTGGGTAAGGTCTGGTGTTTGAACATTGCCAATGTCTTTGTTTATAACTTCCATGCTAATACATTCCATGGCTTTGCAGATCAGGCTCGTCAGACTGATGGGTTGGTAGTTCCTGGGATCCAAAGTGGATCCCCCCTTGTGGAGTGGGATGACTGTAGCTGTGCGCCACTCTGTGGGTACAAAGCCTGAGGTCAGGCTATGATTAAACATGACACATAGGTGAGGTGCCAGTTCATTTTATAGTTCATGCAGTACATAGCCTGGGATGTCATCTGGTCCCATGGATGCTGTATTCTTGGCTTTGTAGAGTGCAGTTTTTACGTGAGTGGTCGTGATTACCAAAATTTGGCATTCCTTCGGTATTGAGATGGGCCCTTTTGGGGGTAAGGGGAGGTGAAGTTGGCACTGAATCTATCTGCCAGGATATTGACAAATATCCTTGGGATCAGTATATCTAGTGCCATTCTGCATAGCTCAGAGCAGATCTGACTATTGCCATTTAGATTCTTGACATCGCTATAGAATGCCTTGTGGTTGTCTTTGGAATCTTTGGCAATTTTGTTTTCATAACTAGCTTTGGAAGATTTTATAAGGGATGTCAGTTTCTACTGAAGCTGGTGAGGGAGTTTTTTGAATCCTGGGTTCTTCCTCTTTTCTGCAACAGTTTATTCCTTCTGTTGTACAGCTTGTTTATGGCAGGGGACCACCAGATTGGTTTCCTTTTTTTAGAGGACAGCGTCTTGATTCTGTTTGGGATGGCACAATCCATGCACGTGAATGTGCTCGTACAGCACCTTAGTGTAGGATTCAGCAGTTGAACTTCCAGTTCCCATCTGCATGGGTGTCATGAAGTTTGTTACCTCTTACTTGAGAAGCATGAAGTTGGCTTTGGAGAAGTTTTTTACAGAGGTTTCCTTAAAAGGGGGGTGGGGATGGGATATGGATGTCAAGGGTGATTAGCTTATGGTCTGATCTGACCAATGAGGGGGTGATCACTGGTGTTGAGCATTGATCTCCCATGTTGGTAATGACCAGGTCTAGAATATTGGTACCCCTGGTGGGACTATGAATTAGTTGCTCTAGGGCATTGGAATTTATGAATTCCAAGAACCGAATGGTGTGCAATCAAATACAATCTTCCATTAGAAATTTGCAGGATTCTTTATATTGTCCTTTCATTAATAAATCAGCATATGCTTTAGACATTTCTTTCCCTAAAGTTTCTTGCCTCTCCAAGTCACATGATAAATTATGGTAATTATTTCCTCATACCTAATCATGTGTACACTGTGAGAAATGATTGTATAATCAATGTCTGTAGCTGATCTACCTTGAAAACAAGAAAAAGTATCCTTGTTATGTCAAAACATTCGTTTCTACAAGCTCTCTAACCAGTTTTGCATTTTTCCTTTTTCCTGCTATAACTTTATAGCTAAATCTTCACTCGCATATCTTCTCGTGTTATTCAAACACCATATTAATTGTGCCAGTACTCTCCCCTTATTTAACATTTAGTAGTACGCATTCATCACCTGCTTTTCTTATTTCTTTTGCTTCAATATACTCCTCTTTCTCACATTCTTATTCACCTGCATTTTGTTCTCATAAAATAGTATTTCCTGATTATTTTCTTTTTGTTCAAAACAGTCTGCCTGTAAATGAGTGTCTTTCCTGCATTAAGTATATTTCTGTTGTAACTGTCATTATTTGATACACGATGAGCATGTTTTCTTTTTTAACACTTGTTTGCAAAATGTCCTGTTTGCTTGCACGTATAACATTTTAATGGTAGTCCCTAAATGTCAATATTCATCTAGTTCCTTTAATTTCAATTTCTTACTCCAAATTACACATTTCTCTTCTATAGTAATTTGCAACCCAGGGAGTAGAGGAGCTGGTAAGGGGGTGAACAAGTGACTAGCCGATTCTAGCTGATGATAGCTTATCTGTCATCAGGATGTTCTAGAAAGGAGAGCATAAATGGCTGGGAATGACTGACCTCCAAGCATCATATATGTGCTGTAGCAGGAATTGCCGCAAAGATCCTGCATTACGGGACTACTGTTCATTCAGGCTTCCACAGGGAAAGGCATATATGACAAAGAAAAAACTATAATAAGTGCCTGAATGATGGCATTCCATTAATGTTTCTTTTCCATCTTCGCTTGGAGAAACAAAGGAGTCAGTTAATATAGGTAAGGGCTAACAGTCAGCAGGCAATGAGGAGAAAAAAGGCACAGAAAAATATTTTTATTATTAAGGACCTAATGAAATTGCAGCAGACTCTGATGGAAACTGAAGCTATTAATACAATGTGCATTGTCAGTGAGGGACACGTTAGCTAGCTAATGTCATTTTTAAATTTAAGACCTGTAAAAAGGCAGTGTATATCAAAATATTAGTGAGCTATTGGGACGGCTTTGGGTGTTGAGAGGAGTTTTGACTGTGTATGATAGAACTAGGTTACATTTCCTTCCTGATACCCTTAGTTTTTTTATTGAATCACTTCTATATTAGTCTGCCCTTATTTGCACAGTTTGATGTCTATATATTTTATCTTCTTCTTTCCCCTTGAAGATTCATCCAAAAGGTTGTCTATTCTAAAGTCTGCTGGATGCAGATAGAAGAGAGTATAGTTCTGTCCCCCATAGCTTTGTTGGACTTACCTCCCAGAATTTCAGAGCCATTCTTAGCCTTAAAAACTTATCTTTAATTAATGCCTATGATATTAATGAATTCATCCATTTATTTGTTTATGTATTTTATCTTATCTTTCTCTCTGTCTATCTATCTACTGTGCAAGTGAGACAGGAAGTTATTAAAAGAAAGAAGTGAAATATGAAGTGGGAGTTGGAAATCGTGGACTAGGCTAAGAAAGAATACAGATTGCTAACAATGAGGCTAAAAGAGCTATCACAATGGTAAAGAGTAAAGCACCAGAGAAACTCTTCCATCTTCTGGATAATACATTTGCTGATGTCACCTTAGGACTAGCTAGTGCAGGACATAAGTGTGACAGATTTGAATTGGGGGGAAGACAGTAAGAACATGGTAGAATTGAATGCAAATAGAGTGGAACATTGAGGGATGCCTGACCTGAAGAAGTATGTGATGCATATCATTAGCGAGAAAGTTATCACCTGTTTTAGTTGGTATGATGGAGTTAAAAGCATTCAATGGTAGGAAACGTGATCAAAGAGTAATATACGATATGTGACATGTGAATGTGTACTAGGAACTGAGGACACCATGATGTCTTGTGGTGGCATAGAAGAGTGAAAGTGGTAGGAAGCCTCTATCAGGGCAATGTAAGAGATGAAGGATGGAAGGTAGGTTGATGATGCGATGGGGAAATTCATTCAAAGAACTGATGAAAGAGAATGGATCACGGTAAAGGGAAGGCAAGCAGGTTAAAAGGAATGTTGACATATGACTGCATGATAAGTGGTATAATATATTTGAGAAAGGAAATCTAACACTGGTGATCTCATGGAAGTGATGCAGAAGGAAGGCATTGGCAGGAGAGGCCAATTTTCTAAGGGTTAAGGGAACCTGGTGAAAGGGATTAGAAGACTGAAGACACACTCTTGATGCAAATCAAGCAGTATGATGCATAATCTTAATTCAAATGGGAACTGGACTGGTACACTCTAAGGGTGGACAGTGGTGAGGTATAAATGGACAGAGGACTGAATTGCCTTATATTTTCCTATGATATTTGGATACGTAAAATGAAAAGTCAGGTTATGACATGTAGAATGCATTGTATAAGCTGAGTGCAGTACAATATTTATGATTTACATGCAAGTGAGAATATTGTGTAGGTGATACAACCATCCCCTTAAAGAATGAAAACAGAATATTTCCTAGACTGTGCCCAGTCCTGGAAATGTGGATAGGCAAGATAAATGTTTATTTATTTGTTTGCTTGCTCATTTACTTATTTCCTGACTTGCATTTGCTAACCATTTAGAACCCTAATTCTACTAATTTATTTTCAGGTTAAGCCCATGGTGTGCAAAAATCAAAAGCAAGAAGAAGAGTAATAAAATAAGAATTACAGACAGATAGCTGTAAATACAGTATGTATGTAATTCTAATAATCCTTGCATCAGTTCAAACGAGACACAGAACATCATTGAACCAGCAGTTTGCAAACTTTACAGTTACAGAAGGAGGGAGAGAAGAGTGGAACCTGGGATGGGAATTAGACAAATAGGGAAAATTAAGTTTTAAGAGATGTTATTTAGCTGGAAATGATTACTGAGGCAAAACACAATGATATTTAGTAGTATAAAGGAGTTTAATAGACATAGAACTGGAAAAATGGAGAATCTTTGACAAATACAGTAGTTATAAAAAGCCAGAAAGGTATAAGGTCAGAAGATGAAGTATCCATGGAGTTGTTGCTTATCTGGGGCATGTGTAGCAAAAATGTTTGACTACGGAATAGAAGGATTGGGTTGTTGAGCATTAACTGATGACTGAATGGGGCAGCTTGCAATGAACTGTAAGAAAGACGTCATTGAAGGGAAATAAAACAGTTTGGATGAAAATGCATGGTGAATGGTGAATGGTTTGGAAGTAGTGTTATCAGATGCATTCTGTGGGACACCTATGTAAGATGCTAAAGGAGGTAACAGTGTGGCTTACAGAAGGTGGAAAGATAGTGGATGGGAGGTACAGAACATAGATCAGAAACTGCGTGGAAAGCAATTTTTTATGAAGTTGTTTATACATTAGCTTTCCAAGTATTTCAGAGAGTATATAATAATATACTTATTAGTTTAGTGTGATATTTTGCTTTTTAAAGACACAAAAAATGCATATTATACAATGAAATCTCTTGTCTGCTCAAAAATGTGTACCCTGATTATTCACAGTAAACTGTGTTTGTCCTGACAATCATGCATTACCCACAACAATAAGTCAGGTAGCTACATCATTAAGAGTGTTTTCGAACTGATGAGCTATATTTATATTTACACATATAGAAATATATTTACTGCATACATACTTGTTTTACAAGAAGCTGGATTTTTAAAGAAGCATACAATGGGTTAATTGTTCTTTCCTGCTTACCTTGGGGGCGGGTTTGTCTTTTGCTTGGAGGAAGTTGATGTGGTTTGAATTTGTATTTACTGTTTGAAACATTCTTCTTGCAACTGTCTGATGAAGTCTCACTAAGAGGTGAGACGAAAAGCGCTTTATGGTTACTGTTTTTTATTGCTTTTATCGTTTGTTTGAAGCAAAGTCTGAAGAATAAACTTTGGAAACTACTACTGTGTGCGTGCCTCAAGCCCTCTTGCCTGCATTCCTGTTTTTGCTCCAGGGCCATTAGCCTAGTACACACCTATGAACCTAAGATGTACAACCAAGAAGTTGTGATGTCTGTGCTTCTTCAGCACATTTAACTGCTTCCTCCCAAATGAGGTCAGCAGATATGACATCATCATTCCTTTTTCTCCTGTTGTTGGGTCCTGTAGTGCATAGCCAGCTACTCAAGTCTGTAAGATCTGGTTTCAATCACACCTTTATCCCTTTGTGCCTTGAAGTTGACACTAACTTATACATTTCAGTTGAAATAAATACTGTGTCATACGTTTAGGAATCTTTCTTACTAAGCAGTCTGAGGATTTTGTGAACTTTGATCAAGAGCATGTAATCAGTTATTGGTGGGGTGGGATAAAAGATGAATGAATTTGATGCTAAGTTTAAATCTGAGACTAATGCCTCTTAACTGACAATATTTATCAAGAGGAAGACATACCACAGAGTCTTTGCCTTTACATTCAAGGCATCAAACTGTAGTGATGAAATTATTCTATGTTGTGCAACTTATAAACAAAGGTATGGCATCTAGGTCCAAGAAAATCATTGTTCCACTCTATTCAGCATTAATCAGACCTGTCATTGAGTACAGTGGCCCCCTTTGGCATGTACCTAACCAGGCATATCCAACAATTAGAATGTCCATAGAGGCTCCTCACCAAAAGAATGCAAGGTGTAAGTAAAATGTCCTTTGCAAACAGCCTCAAGGCCTTATCCCTGTATTCTGTCTACTACAGGCTGTTGAAGGGAGGTCTAGGGGAGAGATCTATGCCTGGCATACAGGGCATGGTCAGACCCCACTCTTATGGACCTCCTGCATACCCACAAAATAAACAGCACCATAATTATCCATTCTAAAGACTTAAACCTTACTCTGACATAAATAGGACTTGTTGGAGATACAGGTATGTATCCCAGAGGCTACCCCATCTCTGGAACAGGCTCCCCATACATGTGAAGCAGAGTTCCTCCCTAACCCAATTTAAGTGTAACTTGGACAATTGGATGGGCAACAGGAAATTCACCCTGGTTTGGCAACTATGTCTCTAATGGACACAGGTAACCTGTAAATGATTCATCTCCTAGGACCCTGCTTATACTTATCGAGTACCAGAACTTGTCAGAGATTTGCGACGCATGGCTAGGCTTAGAAAGGCACTTGTGGTTGTTAGCCTAGTAAACACCTATGAACCTATAAACATTACAGTCTTTAATTTTTGGAATCTTCCCCACTGAGCCAGCATCTGTATATTGGAAAGAAATTGAGATGGTTGGTACAGACAAGAATAGCTTATACAAGTTTATAGGAACTCTTTCCATAGACTTATTACTTCCCATGTATTACATATTTTAGAAATGACTTTGAACTCTGTGAGGAAAGATTATGAAAGAGTTCTTTCTTAATAAGCTAGGATGCTAATTAAATCCCTACAAGTAATATTCTACTGTTGCAATAAAAATAGTGATAAGCAGATCTCTTGGTGGGAAAAGAGAAAATAATTTCAGCCGTATGTGAGGGAGGAGGTACCTCAGTGAGTTGTTAGCTGTCAGCATGGTACTGAGGGTGGACATAAACCAGAGGAAGTGTAGGTGCTGCATACCCCTGAGACAATATGGTGGTGCAGATATGTCCATAATGTTTTATTAATTACATACCCAGTTAATAAAGACGCAAACTAACAGACAAAGCAACAAATAAGAAAATACATATAAATACAAATGATTTTATACCCTAGATTAATTCTTATCTTGGCATAGGGAGCACAGCTCAATATCAGTTTTCATCTTACTCTAGGGAGCAGCACTAGATATGTTCATAGGTACGAATATTTGTACTAGGCTAGCTGCACTTGTGGGCCATTTTAAACCAAGACAATTTCCCTTTTAAAGGTGAAAATCAAGCCCTCTACCTTTTGACTGCAAGGTAACACCTTAACCATTATACCAACTCCCAACCTGAATACTAGGTTACCAGGCTGTAGACTATTCTAACTTAACCAATAGTCAGATAGCAGAAGTAAACCCTGGACTTGTATTTGCTAAGTGAAGTCCTTAACCATTATGCCAAACTTACTCCATGTATAACAGATCTGCACAGGAGTAAGAAAAGGCTGAGTTTCTCAGTAGCTGCCTGTTTATGTTTTTTTTTTTTTTTTTGGAAGGATTTTGAGTGTAAAACTGAGGTCTGATATTTCCATGTAAACCAACATGGATTTCACAGCTTTGGAGTTGATTCCAGGAGAATTGTTTAGAGGGATTAGCATGATATGCTGCCATATCATTTACATGTCTTTTAGAGATGTCGTCTGTTACAATCATTTTAGAAAGTAGACTGAACTCATATATCATTTGAGTTCAGCTATAGTAAGAAATGTTCAGCAGTTCTGTAAAAGCACATACTGGGCAAAGTCTCCAATATCGCAGTGAAGTAGTTGCACCCATTCACCTTTTTTATTTTATTTATTTATTTTTTTTATGTGTCAACTCTGCACACTGGAGGAAAAAAAGTAAACACCTCACCTCTGCAGCACTCATAGACCCATTGAAGAAATCCTCATTTCCATGAAATGGAACATTCAGTGCAACATAGCCAATGGGCTGTACTGCAGTGAACTGGGAATGGTAGGTCACGATTCTCACACAGAAACTAACCTGAATGGGATCAGGAGATCTGCTTCTGTGTTGTTGTTGATATTATTAATTTGGAAATATACAGTAAGTCCTCTATGCTACCAATTACTTAGGAATGATTAAACAAAGAAGTATAATATCTATTCAATTTAATTCAGAAATGTAACAGCACTGAATAAATATAAAACGTTTAGAGGATATTCTTACAGTGCACAGTTTAGCGTAATGATTGACTAAATATGTAGGGGATTTTAAGTACTATGGTATTTTAAATTTAGGTATGCGATTATCTGAGTGATCATTGCCTTTTTTTGTAATTGCTTGAGGTCCAAATGTTTTATTCACCAGCAAAACCAGGTAATTATCCAAAACTAGCAAACTGTTTTTGAGAGTATTGGAGAAAATAAAGGGGATGATTTTGTGATCATTTCTGTCATTCTGTATTATCAAACAGTTGTTAATAACTGTGGGTAGAATGGTTATATTATTTATGTTGATATAAAATATACAATCAGAAGGCTAAGGTAAAAAAAATGTTGGTTGGTGACTATATAGGCATAACAATTAGAAAAAAAAAAGCAAATAAAGGTACCCAAAAAGGGATACATTAACTGCAAGACAGTATCATATCCCAGACAGGTGTCAAAAAGAAAGTAATCAGAAGCCATCTAAAATAACACAATGAAACAAAATCTTGAGATTACTTCTGATTAACACAATAGCAGCAGTTTTCTTTGAGGGGTAAACCCCACACCTGGAGTCTGTACCCTGCATCTCTGAACTTTATCAACTCTGAAATATTTGTACCTTGGATCAAATGGAAAGCCCCAGCTACAGAAATACCATTCATGGAATCCTGGATCTAGCTAATTGTGCATTATCCCATAGCTGGTCATTTTAGAATTGTCTATTTTCTAATAGTATTTACTAAGAAAAAGAAGCTGAACAGAGCATAAATCAGTATTTCAGCTGCAGCTTACTTTAAAAGCCAGCCATTACCCAAGGTCTATGACATTTCGTTGAATGGGTATTCAGCAAATACCCATTCATCGAACAACTAATTATTGAAGCCGTGTTTCAGCAAATGGCAGCTTTTAACTAGAGCACACCAGAGGCTGGCCAACTGAGTGACCACAAAAAATAAGCAAAATTTAAAGTCTGCAAAGGTTGGGGGATACACCCCCACACCCCCCTAACTAAATATACCAACTCCGCGGTCACACTACAGTGGTGAAAAGGGCAAATTCCGGATGTTGGCGGGTTTGCCCTAGTTAAAAGCCGACGTTCTATGAAACGCAGTTTCGATAATTAGGTGTTCGACGAATGGTTATTCACTGAATACCCATTCAACAAATTGACAATAGACCCCATTACCCCACCGGAATGTACCAACCTACAGTACTGGTTTAAACAAAATTTTTCCACTGATAAAAATGAAAGAAAGGCTATTGCATCAAAATGCAACACTACTGGAATCATGGGTAAAACAAATAAGCAAACATAACATATGTATTCTAAGCCACTGTAAAGCATATTACAGCCTACTCTCTGTTTAGGTTTGGTGTTTAAATTCTGCAAAATCAGAAAGTCATTCGCCACATGCTCATATCTGATATAATGGTTTGCAAGTTTCTCTGCAATCAACCACCTCTTTTCGTCTAAGACCACGTCCTTCTGCCTGAAGCCCAAACATACTCCATTCAGGGACTACAACACTCTTTCTGTAGCATACTTTACTTTGAACCAAAAAAAACCCACAAAAAAGCAGTGTTTTTCTTCCACCTCACTTCAACTACTATGACCTAATTTTACCAATGGTTAATAGCCTTGACTGCCTTCTGCTCCCTCTAACTTTAGCACAATTCCTCAGGCTTGACACATAAACAAGCTATCCCTACCCATCTACTTCTATTCTTTCTGCTCAACACCTCTCTTGTACAGATGAATAAATCACATGTTCTAAATGGCTAACAAATACACCTAAAAACAAGAAACCTGTCTATTGGCAGCCTAATCCCCATCCTGCCATGTCTCCACACATATCTTGTCATTGCAGACCCAGTACCCCACACTGCCTTAAACATGTATATTTACTGACATTATCAGAAAGATGTAGCCACTACTTGGCATCACATTTCTGGTGTTAAGCTTCATAACTAATTTTAGGGAGCTCCCAGCTCTTCACCATCTGTCAGTATTTCTGATAATAATGCCCATAAATTCTAAAATTCTAAAACATGTTTACTTCACATTTCCAAAACACCATGTATAGGACCCCATGTCATGAACAGCACAACTGAAACAGTATAACTTTGCCAGGAATTATTCTTCATCAGTATTCAGAAAAATTTAAATTTGCAATAGCAAATTGGCATTTTTATGAACACAGTTCATAAGTAAGTTGCGTAATATAGATGTACCTTTTTAATTTCTCCAAATATTTTGGATTTCTTATACCATGATGGAAATGGACCCCATTCCTAAGTCAAGCTATAACTGAATTTCATGAAGTTAGTATTGTTTCAATCTTTGATGTCAGCCAGAAGTGTTCTTCACAGCACCTGCAGTGTGCCCAGTAATTATTCCTTCTGCAATTCATATGGAGTTACATGTATTGGTAACATATCTAAATACGACTGTATGTTCTTTTTTAAAAGACCCATTGCTCCATCTACTGCTGGAACTGTCTGGGTATCTTTTCTTCAACATTGCTCTTGTTTCTGCCTGCAAATCCTGATATTTTATGACTTTGTCTTTTTCTGTATGCAAGACACAGTAGTCACTGGGTGTGGCAATTTCAATTATCAAGTTTGTCTTCTTCTCATGGACCACTATATCTGATATTCTCGCATCTATTGTTTGAACTGCCTGTAATGGGTGATCCCATGTGACGTAGACTTCATCATTTTCTGTGATGCTTTGCGGATCATACTTCCAGTGTTTGTCAGCCACTTCAGTACCACAATGTTTGCACAATCCCCAGTGCAATAGTCTTGCCACATTATTATGCCTTTCAGTATACAGTGCTTCTGCCATTATGTTACAACCAGCAACAAGATGTAAGACTGTTTCCAATTCTGTTTTACAAAACCTACATTTGTCTGTTTCTCCCTCATGTTCAGTGGACTTTGTAAACCAGCATGGATGTAGTCCACTATCTTGGGGCGCCAATATTAACCCTTCATCTTTTAGTTTGAATTTGCCTTTCTTTAACCATTCCTGCATTCAAACCAGATCAACGTGAGGTTGTTCCAAGAGTTTTCTATACTTACAGCTATATTTATGCATTTTCCACATTTCTTGTGAGGTTAGCAGATATGTATGCAGTCCCACGATTGCAGATCTATATATGTATTCAATTTCAAGCAGGCCCATACCTCCTTCAGAATGGAGAATATATAATCTTGGTATACAGTGATTTTTTTATAAATCTTTTGATGGCATGAAGCATCCTTCTTGGTTTCTGTCTGATTTATCCAACACATTTTGGGGCCAATTAATCACTCTAAAACTGTAAGTTAGGGCAGGAAGAGCAAATTGATTTATAGCTTGAACTTTCTTCCTAGATATCACTGCTGTTTTCAAGGTTAATTTAAGTCTTCTAAAATATTCTTTACTAACTTTTATTTACATTTGTTAATGTGTTACTGTTGTTCCTTCATCAGTTCCCAAATATTTATATACCCCATCTTGCTCAAATTCTTTTATCTCACATTCTTGTCCCAAACTGAAGTTTTCTTGGTGCTGCAACTTCCCTGCTTTAAAGGTTGCTTTTGCAAACTTGTCAAGACCAAATGACATTCTTATATCATGTGAAAAAGTGTTGACTATTTCCAATTGTGCTTTCAGTTCCTCATCTGATGAGCTAGTCAGTTTTAAATCTTCTACAAAGAGAAGAGGAGAAGTCTTTACACTTTGTTGTTTTCTAGGAGCCAAATTATAGCCATGGGCTAAGCTGTTAAGAAGACATTTTAAAGGGTTATGGAATAGTCAAAAGAGCAGTGGTGACAGAGAGTCGCCCAGGAATATCCCCCTTTGAACTTTTATCCCTGGAATAATAACTTGTCCTTTATCATGGCTTTAACTGCAAAGTGGTTTGACACTGTTTCATCGTCACTGTGATGTAGTTTATCAGTGTAGGGTGTATCTTATACATTTTAAGCACTCTTTTGTCCATGAATTTGGGATACTGTCAAATGCTTTTTTATAGTCTATCCATGCCATACTTACATTCTTCCCCTTTTCACAGTTCTCCACTATGAACTTACTTAACAACAAATAATCCTTTGTTCCATATAACTTTCTCTTATTACCTTTTGTTCTATTGCCATAATTGAGTTTTCATGTAAAAGACTATAAACTCTGTCGGCATCAGTTCTGGTGTACAGTTCATAGATTGTACTTTTTAGGGAAGCTTGTAGGTTTGCTCTTAAGTAGGAGCATCTTTTTTCCTGTTGATAGCCAGGCTGGTGTCTGTTTGGGGTGAGCATATAAACAGTTTTTACTCATGGCTAAATCTTTGTGCAAAGATGTTAATACTTTTAGCCAGATGTTAGGTACTGCATCTGGGCCTGGGGTTTTCTAATTAGAGGCTTTTCTTAACTTTATTTCAGTCTCTTTGGCTGTTACTTCATCCCATTTCAAATCCTGTCAATGTGGACTTCTTATTCTTTCTTTTACTTCTTCTATCCATTTAGCATCTTTGTTATGTTCCACAGGATCTTAATAGGTATTTCTCCAAAATGTATCTATTTCTTTGTTTTTTGGTGATCTTTCATTTCCTTTTACCTTGTTTCCTAATTCTGTATAAAACTTTTTTGGGTCATCAATAAATTACCTATTTTGTACTTTTCCTTTACATTTATCTAGTATCTTCTAAGTATTTTTGCCTGTGCTAATATTTTTAGTTTATCATTTGCAATATTGCATGATAAATCCTGATCTGTTATAATACTGTGCATTGCTTTTATCAAGTCTATCTTTCTGACTATTTTTGTTGATCTGTTACCTCTTCTATGCTCTTCTAATGGCGACACTTCTTGCCTTAATTGCTTTATGGTTTTCTCTATTTTATACTTCCATGAAGGCATTCGATTTCTCCCTGTCCTTTCCCGTACTACCCTATATTCTTGTAGTAGGAATTTATCTGTTATCAGTTTGGCTGCACAGTAGTGTTTAATATTTACTTCTGTTATATTGCATGAATCTCTATGGACAGTCCTAATTATTGTGTTTATTTGTTTTATCGAACTTCTAACATTTTGGGTTTTATTGACCTTCTTCAGTCTATTTCTTTCATTGATCTTAGTATGTCTAACCATCTCCATTAAATCAAGCAACCCTTCTCTTAGATCATTTTCTTCTAAACTGAGGGAACATTCACTGTTCTGCATTTCCTGTGGGCAATCTATAGAAAGTTACAGAGCATCTTCCTCTGCCATGTTCTCTTCAGTTTCGCCCTTTGCATTCCATTGCTCTTTCATATGAGAACTCACTGACCTATCACTCAGTGACCTTGACTATGCCAGCGTTGTCACAGTTTTCTTGTTCATTCTCTTGCTGTATAACTCCAATGGAATGTTTGCACTGGTTTCTTATGGGTGGCTCCAAATTATCTTCATATGTCAACTGATTTGATGCTTCCCACTCCACTGGTTTCTTCTACATTTGGGTGTCCATTGCTCTATGCTGTTGTGTTGTTATCTGAGTTAATTTTTCTACACTAAATCCTTCACTTTGCAGTTAATCCATAACATCAGTTTCTATTTCTTTAACTTCTGCATTCCTAGTCCTATTTTCTACTTTTAATCTTTGTTTTCTTATTTTTTGTACTGTAAGATTTTCCATATCCAGATGTCTTTGCCTGTATTTCTCTTCAAATATCTTTGGTGCTGCTCTTTTTTGCATTGATTAGTTTTGCTTCCAACTTTGCATAATATATGAGTTCTCATATAGAAGAGCAACGGATGAAAAAGGGCAAAACTGAAGAGAACAAGGCAGAGGAAGATGCTCTAGAACTTTAAATAGATTGCCCACAGATTCTACAGAAACAAACAGTTCCTTACCAAGACAGACAGAATTTCTGCTGCCAATTCCCACCTAATCTCCACTTTACTCTACGCCTCTCCTATACTTGTCTACCTTAGACAAACAGACCTAAACAAGCTCAAGGCTTGCTACAATAAAAACTGCTAAGTTTGCCACTGGTTCATCTTATCGCAGCCACCACTGTATCTCACTTAGAGAACTTGACTGGCTTGAACAACCTCAACTTCTTCGCCTAAATCAACTCTCCCTTGCCCACAAGTTAGTAAACCATCCTATTAAAGTCCCATCCCTTCAAAACCTTCTCCAGCTCTACTACTCCACTAGACCTCTACGCTCAAGTAGCAAAAATCTACTTCTAGTGACCAAACCCAAGAACTTAGCAGGAGAAGCACTATTCTCCTGCATTATATCCAGATTATGGAACAATCCCCCCCCCCCCCCATAACCACACTACCTTCTTGCAATCACATCATGACTGCACTACAAACTCACTTAAAAAGTCTCTGGTTATGCTCATGCACCAATCCCAACTAGTAACCCTCCTTTTACCTGCCGTTCCTCTCCCCTCCCCTAGCTATGTGCCTCACACTGTCTGATCATTGCATTCCTTCCTCTGCAGGCTGTGGCTCACCCTTTTCCCTCCCCTTCCCTCTTCACTCAATCTCTCAGACCTGTTATAACATGCTTAACTACCTCACTTCATCTCAACTCCAAATACATATCCAACTGACTTACACCTAGCTCCCTCTCACTACCACATATACTACTCACTCAGTCTCCTCTCTTACTCCTCTATCTTCTCTTCCATCCCATTAGCCCTTCTAGCTTGTTCCACCTTTGTGTGGAGCTTCTGCTTTATATCTGCTTGAGATTACTGCAATATTTGTATATAGGATTTAGGTATATGAGTTTAGAGCAGTATCTGTTTGAGCTTAGTACTATCTGTATATACATCCTACCTTTATTCCTAGCATTTAGCTAGATAATTGGTATATCTGTTTATTACTATGTTTCATACTGTATGTATAGTTAATGTTTGCTGCAGTATGTATTATTTGCTATTGTATGTATATTCAATTGTTCTTCATGTACTCTGCTGCTCATTTATTGTTGTGTGGAGCTTTTCTCCCCGTGCCTCCACTGAAAAAGGACCTGTGTCCAGTTGGACTTTCCCAGTAAACAAATGTAAATAAATAAAATATTGCACAATATTAATTCTCTTTTTCTTTCCCATGTCCATATTTCTTCTTCAGATGTCTCCTGTTCTCTTGTTTCTCCTTACTTTGGGGGCTAGTTGTTCCATCATGCTGTGATATAACTTGTGTTAGACTTTCTACACTGAATCCGTCACTTCACAAATATTCCATAACTTCAGCTTCTATTTTTTTAACTTCTACTTGACTAATCTTCTGTTCTACATTAATTCTTTGTGATCTTATTTTTTTTATTGTGAAATTTTCCATATCTGGATGCCTTTGCCTGTATTTCTGTCTGAATATCTTTGGGGCTGCCTTTTTTGTGTTGATTAATTTGGCTTTCTCCTTTGCATAATTATTGCACCATGTCAGATATCTCCTTCTTTCCCATGTCCATATTGTATACCCTTCAAACATCTCTAAATTTTTCACACTTCCTCATTGCTTCTTTTTCCAAACAGCATGAAGTTTTTTGGTCTATATAGTGTTTTTCATAGATCTATTGTATTAATGAACACAATTTTTTATTTGAAGCTTCAGCTAGTTTTTCTTGTGGAAGTATTTGTCTTTCCTCTAATTTCTCTCTTATTTTCTTTGTATATCTTTTTCTTTGGAAATTCTGGGATTCTTGCATAATAGTAACAATACATAATTTCTTTCCTATCCTCAGTAATCCACTCTATTGTCTTTATGGCTCTTTTTGACCTATCAGATTTTGTGATTTTTGTGGACTACTGCTTCCGTTTACAGCAGGGGGGCCATGCACCCCTGGGCCTGGCCTAGCCCTGTTGTATTAATATTTCCATGTCTTGTGGATTATACACTCATTTTTTTCCAGTCCTGGTACCAGTGCACCAACCAGAATTGGGCACTTTTTTATCCAGGGACTTGTGCACCAAACTATCTTCTTTATTTTTTAACTTACTTCTGTCCATGATATATGCTATATAAAGTACAGTCTACATATCAGTGTCATTGTGGTGAGATTTTGTGAAAAACAGGATCCACCTCGTGAAGGTGCTCAGCAAGACTTGAGGATGAATTCAAGTCCAGCAATACTTCTCTTCTTTTCCTGATTATATCATCTCTCCATGCGGACAGTTTTTAATTTCTCCAAGTTTTTTGAGTTTCTAATACTATGATGGGAATGGACCACAATCCTAAATCAAAGTGTGATTAAAGTTCATGAAATTAGTATTGTTTCAATGTTTGACTCTTTGCAGCACCTGCAGTTTGCCCAGTAATGACTCCTTCTTCAATTCGGAGTAACATACATTGGTAATATATCTAAATACTATTGTAGATTCTTTGTTATAAGACCTATTTCTCCTACTACTATTGGAACTGTCTGGGTATCTTTCTTTCATATTGCTCTCATTTCTGTCTGCAAATCTTGATGTCTTATGACTTGTGTCTCTCTGTACACAAGACAATCTAGTCGCTGGTTGTAGTGATTTCATTGATCAATGATGGACCCAAGAATTTGTTAATCAGGTCGACTGAGGGCTACTGCAAGCAGATAACCCAAATGTAATGACTGCAACAGTGAATACACTTAAACATCTACATTTATGGTAAGTGTACACAACTGTACTTTCTTCCAGGATTTTTCTATACTTACAACTATAATTATGCATTTTCCAAATTTCTTGCATTCTCATCTGATATTCTTTTTTTTTTGTTTTTTGGCACATTTAGTTACTACCTGATTTTTACCTACTTCTGGTTTGAGTTCCATTCCTGCTTGACTATATGCTTCTGCTAAACTAAGAAGGGAAGTCATCTTAGATTTATTCAACTCATGTTTCAAGGCTTTCACTGCATTTGGGTCTTGTGAGGTTAGCATATGTGTGTGCAGTCCCATGATTGCAGATCCGTATATGCAATCAATTTCAAAGAGACCCATACCCCCTTCAGAACGGTGAATATATAATCTTGGTATGCACTGATTTTTATAAATCATTTTGTGAGTATGAAGCATCATTCTTATTTTCCTATCTAATCTATCCAACACATTTTGGAGCCAGTCAATCACTCCAAAATCTTAAGTTAGGACGGGAAGAGCAAGTTGGTTTATAGCTTGAATTTTGTTCTTATATGTCAACACTGTTTTCAGGATTAATTTAAGTCATCTGAACTATTCCTTAAGTTTTATTCACATTTGTTCATGTTTCATTGTTGATCCTTCATCAGTTCCCAAATATTTATACACTGTCTCTTGCTCAAGTTCTTTTATATCACATTCTTGCCCAAACTGATAATTTCTTGGTGCTGCAGTTTTCCTGCTTTAAAGGTTGGTTTTGCACATTTATCAAGACCAAATGACATTCTTATATCATCTGAAAAAGTTTTGACAACTTGCTGTTGTGCATTCAGTTCCTCATCTGATGAGCTATATAGTTTAAAATCATCTACAAAGTGAAGATGAGAAGTCTTTACACTTTGTTGTTTTCTAAGAGCCAAATTATAACCATGGCCTAAGCTGTTAAGTAGACAGCTTAATGAGTTAAGGGCAAGACAGAACAGCAGCAGTCATAGAGAGTCACCCTGGAATATCCTCCTTTAAATTTATTTTTATCCCTGGAATAATAATTTGTCCTATATCATGGCTGAATTGCAAAGTGGTCTACCACTGTTTTGTGGTCACTGTAATAAGGTTGATCAGTGTAGGGGGTATCTTATACATTTTAAGCATTCTTTTATCCATGAATGCGGAAGACCAGCAAATGTTTTTTTGTAGTCAGTCCTTGCCATACTTAGATTCTTCCCCTTTTTAGAGTTCTCCACTATGACTTTATTTAATAATAAATGATCCCTTATTCCATATGACTTTCTTTTATTGCCCTTTTGTTCTATTGCCATAATTGAGTTTTCTTCTAAATGACTATAAACTCTGTCGGCATCAAGTCCAGTGTATAGTTTATATGTCATCGGAAGGCACGTTATCGGTCTATAATTTTTAGGGTGGCTTGCAGGTTCATTCTTAAATAGGAACATTGTTCTTCCTGTTGTTAGCCAGGTTGGTATCTGTTTGGGGTGTGCATATAAATAGTTCTTACTCGTGGCTAAATCGTCATGCAAACATGTTAATACCTTTAGCCAAAACTTAGGTATTGCATCTGGGCCTGGGGTTTTCCAGTTAGAAGCTTTTCAAATTTTGTTTCAATCTCAATGGCTGCTACTTCATCCCATTTCATATCCTGTACCTTTGAACTTTTTATTCTTTCTTTAATTTCTTCTATCCATTTAGCATCTTTGTTATTTTCCATGGGGTCTTTATAAATACTTCTCCAAAATGTATCTATTTCTTCTTTTTTGTTGGTGGTCTTTCAATTACTTTTGCCTTGTTTCCCAATTCTCTGTACAACTTTTTGGAGTCATCAATAAATTGCCTATTTTGTTCTTTTCCTTTATATTTATTTGTGTATCTTCTATATTTTTTGCCTTTGCTGAGATTTTTAGTTTGTTATTTGTGATAGTGCATGATAGATCCTGATCTGTTCTAATACTGCACAGTGCTTTTATCACATATGTCTTTCTAAGTATTTCTGTTGATCTGTTGCCTCTTCTATACTCTTTTAACAGTGAGATTTCTTGTCTTAATTGCTTTATAGTTTTCTCTATTCGATAGTTCCATGATGTTATTCAATTTCTCCCCTTCCTGTCCCTCACTACCCTGTGTTCTTGTGGTAGAACTTATCCATTATTAATTTAGATGCAAAATAATATATACTGTTTACTTCTGTTATAACACATGGATCTCTGTGAACAGTCCTAATTACTGTATTCATTTGTTTTATCAAACTTCAGATTTTTTGGTTTTATAGAACTTCTGCAGTCCATTTATTTAATTGATCTTAATATGTCTATCTATCTCTCTTAAATCAAGCAACTCTTCTCTTAGCTAATTTTCTTCTAAACTAAGGGCACATTTTTTGTTTTACTTTTCCTGTGGATGTTCTGTAGGAAGTTATATAACATCTTCCTGTGGCACATTCTCTTCAGTTTCTTCCTGTGCCATCCGTTGCTGTGTCATATGGGAACTCACTTGCCTATCTCTCCTCAACATTGACTGCATCAGTTTCCACAGTTTCCTGTTTCTTCCTGTGCTGTCCAACTTCAAGTGAACATTTATACTGGTTTACTGGGGAAGGCTCCAAAATATCTTCATATGGTACCTGACCAATTGCTTCCTGTTCCACTGGTTTTCCCTTAATTTAGAGGTCCATTGCTCTATCCTATTGTGGTGGTTTCTGAATTAGATTTTCTACACTGAATCATTCACTTCGCAGGTACTCCATAACTTCAGTTATTATTTCTTTAACTTCTCCATTACTAATCTCCTTTTATACTTTTCCTTTTTGTCTTCTTATTTTTTTGTATTGCAAAGTTTTCCATGTCTGGATTATTTTGCCTGTATTGTTCTTCAAATATCTTTGGTGCTGCTCTTTTTGTATTGATTAGTTTTGCTTTCTCCTTTGCATAATATTATACCATATTAAATCTCTTTTTCTTTCCCATGTCCATATTTATTTTTCAGATGTCTCCTGATCTTCCTGTTTCTCCTTACTTTAAGAACTCATTCCATCATGCTAATCTATGTTAGACCTTCTATACCAAATCCTTCACTTCGCAGGCACTCCATAACTTAAACTTTTATTTTTTTAACTTCTACTTTACTAATCTTCTTTTCTACATCCCCACTTTGTTATATTATTTTTATTTAATTGTGAAATTTTCCATATCTGGATGCCTTTGCCTGTATTTCTCTTTGAATATCTTTGGGACTGCTTTCTTTATATTGAATAAGTTGGCTTTTGCCTTTGCATAAGTATTGCACCATATCATATCTTTCTTTCTTTCCCAAGTCTATATATTTTTTTATACTTTTCAAAAATCTCTAGGTTTTGTTGTTTTTATTTTCACACTTCCTCAGATCCTTCTTTTTCCAAACAGATCAAAGTTTCTTGGTCTATATACTGTTTTTCACAAATCTTTTGTATTAATGAGCATACATTTTTATTTGAAGCTTCTGACAGTTTTTCTTGTGGAAGTATTTTTCTTTCCTCTAATTTCTCTCTTATTGTTTTTGTATGTCTTGTTATTGGAAATTCTGGGTTCTTTGCAAAATAGTAACAATATATAATTTCTTTCTTATCTTTAATAGTCCACTCTATCAACTTTATGGCTGTTCTTTGACCTATCTTTTCTTGTGATTTTTGTGGACTTTTACTTCCTTCTAAAACAGGAGGGCCATCCTCCCCTTGGCCCTTTCCTGGCCCCATTGTAAGAATGTTTCCATATTTTGAGGATGCTACACTGTCATTTTTTTCCTGTTCTGGCACCACTGCTCCTACCAGAACTGGGCACTTTTTATCTTGGGTCTTGTGCATCCAGCTATCTTTTTTAATTGTTAACCTACTTTCATCCATGATATATGCTATATAAATGCAGTCTATATATCAGTGTCACCTTGTTGAGAATTTGTGAAGAAACGGTGTCCACCTCATGAAGCTACTCACCAAGACTTGACGATAAGTTCAGTTTCAGCAATACTACTTTGCTTGCTGATTTGTCATCTCTCCATTCAGATTCCTTTTTTGATTTCTCCAAGTCTTTTGGGTTTCTAATACCATGACAGGAATGGACCGCATTCCTAAGTCAGAGTACAGTTAAAGTTCATGAAATTAGTATTATTTCCCTCTTTGATGTTAGCCAAAAGTGCTCTTCGCAGTACCCACAATGTGCCCAGCAATGACTCCTTCTGCAATTCATACGGTGTTACATGAATTGGTAACATGTCTAAATATGATTGTAAATTCTTTTTTATAGCCTTGCCAATGGTAATTAAATCTTTACCAGAATAATGTTTGTATATACAGACACACACACACGCACACACACACACACACGCACACGCACACGCACACACACACACATACACACACACACACACACACACACACACACACACACACACACACACACAATATTTTCAGAACTGAAGTAGTGATGATTCTCCATCACCATCTTCTTCCTGCCTAAGCATTAAGTTGTGATACCACCATTTAAAAAATAACAAAAGAAGAACACATCTTGCTCTTTTCTTTTAAAATAAGCCAACCTTTAAAAATTTGAGTAGAAGCAATAGTTGAAGCAGTATTACCAGAGTACGTTTTACCAGAAACCTGTATAATCTGTATAATACCTTTAAATTAGTGAATAAATAATCAGCTACAAGCCATCAAAGTTAAATAATAAAATTATTTATCATTGATTTCCCAAATAAATACACACAGTACATATTTCACAAGAACATGTAAATAAAACATTCAAAAAGACAGAAAAGAAGACTGCTTGATATCTAAGCTAAACTTTCTGCATTTGTCTAAAATGTATACTATCCTTTGCTGTTTCTATTTTTTTAATTCCAAAATGAAATGTTCCTAAATGTAACAGGCAAAAGCTAAGCTTTGCCTCCAAGTGAATCTCCCAGAAACTACTCCTGCAGTGGTCACTTTTCTTACTTCTCTTTATCTGTAAGTCCCCCAAACCAGATTTCATGTAGTTATAGTTTGAATTTAGAAGAAGCCTTTCCTGTTTCCACAAATCATATCCAAGGAGGAAGATAAGACTCAACAAAAGAAAGTTCAAAAAATAAATCATCATATAACCTAGTACAGAATCTCCAAGTAGCCTCTGCAAACATTTTTGAAGTACATTTCTATAGTAAATGCAGTTACATCCCACTTTACCATGTTTTAAGTGTTAAACATTTGCTGAAAAGGCAAATACAATGCAATTTCCTATCACTGTCTGCTAAAGAAATGGTCATAGATGATAGAGATGGTTTTCTTTTTATGCCTTCTCCTTTTGAAATGCAGTTAACTTTCTCCCAGTTTTTAATCATCTTCTCCTCACACACCATTGTAGACTAAAAAAGGTATTGCATGCCATTGGTTTCAGTGGTATATCAAGCAATATAGAGCTTAAGAGCCAGTTGTTGGGAGTGAAATTCCCAAAGCCTGATAAAGAACAACAGTATGTGAGTTTTTATTTTCATTTTTATTCATTTTATGACCGGGTAAGCCCACTGGACAGAAGTCACATCTCAAGGCTTAAGCAAAAGCATTGTCTGGTGAACAGACTTGCTATGAGTTACAAAGCAGGCAAATGCCAGCAATTTAAGGAATCAAGCAATGTACACTTGACTACTAGAAGCAGATGTTACCAACTCAGAATCATTATTCTAATTGCTAACTCTCAGACAGTATGTGCCTCACAGTAATAGAGAATGAACATGGTACTCAGGAGACATTTTCTTACTTAGCAAAGTGCACCGTATCTCTACAGTGCCAAAGGACAGCACAATTCCTCAGTGGTTAATTGCTTTGGCTCAAAGCTGTGGGGTCTGTAGTTTAAAACATGATGAAAAAGCTTAGCAGGAAGCACGAACCAGATACACAACTTTATTGACATGAACTTCATCAGACAAATTAAAATGCTGTGTCTCCTCCTATTTATACACTAAAACAATCACATTAAGCAAATTGTCCCTTAATACCATCCTTATAAAGGCTCACTTTTCAAATGCTTGTTTAAAACCTTTTTGTTCACACTTAAAATATCCAACAGCTCAAAAAGAAGAACAAAAGAAAAAACATATAAATGATTATATTGATATATATATATATATATATATATATATATATATATATATATATATATATATTACATGAACATTAGCATATTAATTTAAAATCATTTTTATCTTGTAATGTTTCTGAGTTTCAATAGGCAAGCTATGGAATAGTAGTCATTTAGTAAGGGAAACCTGTGAGCATTTAAACATAGCTGCCAACATAATTCTTGTATTTCCAATAAAAGGCCCACATAGCCTCCCCTTACATTCCCTTTAACCTGGTCTATAACTCTAAATTTGAATGTATGACCAGGATTTTCATGTACATGTTTAGCTGGGGCATTGTTGTCCTTATCTTTCCCTATAATATGTAGGTATTTGTAAATTCTTTCTTTTAATTTACGTTCCGTTTTACCTATATAGAACCCTTCACAGTTGTTACATTTTCCACAGTATACCACATTCATTGAGTTACAATTGAATTTCCCATGTGGTTTAAGGGGCTATTGTCGATTTTATAGTTAGCCCCTGCATCTTTGTGTTTACAGTATGTACATGTTTCGCACGTGAACATTCCTATAGTGCTGGGTTGGATGTTATTCTCTCTTTCTAAAATGTCTTTCAGGTTTAACCCTTTCTGATAGGTTATTTTCAGTGTTAACCCTAGTTTATTTCTTTATTCCATATTTTCCAATAGGAAATATTATTTACAAGGCAAAGGTGTGGTTCATCCCTTCTAGCGCTGGTGGTCGCTACACCCTCGTTTTGTTGTCCCTCAGTGGGCGTAGGGCAACCTGCTACATTATTCCGAAAAGGAATTGTTCTTCCTGGATATGTTGGAGGGTAATTATTAAAACCAAAAAAGAGAAAGTCCCAGGAGAATTAATCAGCTGAACACTTTAGAAGGTAATTATTAAAAGTTAGATTAGAGCTGTTTAAGTTACCTGTGCCCGGACGTCTACTGGACACTTGTTGAGTGAGCTCATCTACCCTCTGTGATAAGCTCTGCACCACTCATAATAAATTGTCCATTGCTCCAGAGTGGTTATTTGATTCCGATCCTTCTTGTGAAAAGAGTAAAGGAGTTCTGTTCTCGTTGTCCACTGCCATGCTTCTTGAAGTAAAACAAAAATAAATGAGTAATAGTACACAATGTTTACAATTTACTTATACATTTAATAACACAAAAATAGCATATTTGGATGTGGACTTGAAAAAAAAGATTTATTGAACTCTTGCTATACAGCAAAAATTTTCAGAAAAGAAACATTCAAATTCATTTCTTCACTTCAGCAGTGGGCACCCTATGTACCAACAGAGGTCCATAGTGAAAGGACAGCTAGTTAGGGCTGCAAGGATGAATACATTGGATAAAGATTTCCATGCAGAATGTAAAAATCTAGAGAATATATTTTTTAGCCGAGATTACCCTAAATTTTTCGTAACAAAATTGATTAATGAAGTTACTAATAAGAGACAAAACTGATGTTTCTTACCTGTCCTAAAGAAAACCACAAACATTAGTCCTACAAGTGATTTGCAAACCCTAATTGGTAATAGGGAAACTAGAAACTACAAAATGAGCTTTATCACCACCTTTAACCATGTAGCAGGTTTAATTACTAGAATTTTAAAGAAAAACTGGGGGATACCCCTGGAAAATATAGAATGTAGAAATAAACTAGGGTTAACACTGAAAATAACCTATCAGAAAGGGTTAAAAACCTGAAAGACATTTTAGAAAGAGAGAATAACATCCAACCCAGCACTATAGGAATGTTCACGTGCGAAACATGTACATACTGTAAACACAAAGATGTAGGGGCTAACTATAAAATCAACAATAGCCCCTTAAACCACATGGGAAATTCAATTGTAACTCAATGAATGTGGTATACTGTGGAAAATGTAACAACTGTGAAGGGTTCCATATAGGTAAAACGGAACGTAAATTAAAAGAAAGAATTTACAAATACCTACATAGTATAGGGAAAGATAAGGACAACAATGCCCCAGCTAAATATGTACATGAAAATCCTGGTCACACATTCAAATTTAGAGTTATAGACCAGATTAAAGGGAATGTAAGGTAAGGCAATGTGGGCCTTTTATTGGAAAAACAAGAATTATGGTGGTAGCTATGTTTAAATGCTCACAGGTTTCCCCGGACTAAATGACCAGTATTCCATAGCTTGCCTGTTGAAACTCAGAAACATTACAAGATAAAAATTATTTTAAATGAATATATTAATGTTAAATATATATATATATATATATATATATATATATAATCTTTTATATGTTTTTTCTTTTTGTTTTTTTTTGAGCTGTTGGATATTTTAAGTGTGAACAAAAAGGTTTTAAACAAACATTTGAAAATTGAGCCTTTATAAGCATGGTATTAAGGGACTATTTGCTTAATGAAGTCATGTGATTGTTTTAGCATATAAATAGGAGGAGACACAGCATTTTAATTTGCCTGATGAAGTTCATGTCAATAAAGTGAACGAACGAGCTCTCATTTAAAGTTGTGTATCTGGTTCTTGCTTCATGCTAAGCGTCTTCATCGTGTTTTAAGTGGTTTGTGAATTTACTGTACTGTTTGGGGTCTGTAGTTTAATCATGAGATCTGATCACTGTCTTGTGGAATGTTCTAACTATGTCTTCATGGCTTTTCTATAAGGACTCTGGTTCCTTCTCACTTCCCAAAAGCATGCTGATTGATTTGATGCCCAAATGTGCCCAGATATGTTACATTTGTTTTTGCCCTCATGGCTAAAAAAGTTCCATGACGAGCACTTGACTTATTTAGTTAAAATGTAATAAATCAAAGTTTAAAAAAGAGATGAGATTAAAACTTATCAAAAAAAATAATAAATCACACCACAGCTGATCAGAAGACCCTAAATTACTGACTGCGGTAATGACCAATGCTGTGATAATACAGAATATCCTTACCCACAATACATTGTAGTTTCTACATTAACTCATTCATATATGCACCTTACTAGGTACCAGCAATTTTCTCTTTGTTCACTTCTACAACCCAAAACAAACTCCTTTGCAAAGAAAGCTATACCCACATATAAACTCCATTGTGTAACCCTGTATTTATGTACAGTAAGCGCAATGGTGACTTACATTTAAAGTGTGAGTACACTAACCACATCTAGACTGGCTGAGCTTGTCTATTTAGAAGCTAGATGATGCAGTTTTACTGTATGGAATGCCCATGTATCCTATGCACTTACTTGGTCATAGATACCTATAGAAAAAACTTTCAATTATCTTCAAATTTCTAGTCTCCCACCAGGACACAAGTGCTCTTCAGCAATTACATTCTACTTGATGAGCACACTCAAGCAAATCTGCAGTCTGCGGCTACCACCCCACCCATACAATAAAAGAAGGAATCAGTACTGCAAAACTAAACAAGGATATACATTTTGAGCCTCAAGAGCAGGGTCAGTTGACTCAGGCATTCCACATGTATGTTTTATGAGAATGAAGCTGTTACATTAGCAGTATTTCTTAGTAGTTCTCAGCATGCTAATAAAACTGACTGGTGTAGCATTGTGCACCCCCCCAGATAGTGTAGTAATCCTAACTGTCCAGTAGACAATATACATTTAATTCAGATCCCTTTGACTAAATTAACCATCAAGCAGCCCTCTCAGTGCTTTCTGCCTTAGTTTGTATCACTTGGAGGCCCACCTGTTTATTTGCATCTCTATACATTCCCCTTCATTGCTAATGTATCTCCCTACTCTAATCTGTGCACAAACTGGTTACTAATCAGCAAGTCAATTTGAAGACACACTCCCAACCTTAATAAACTTTGCTGTCTCTTCTCTCCTTTACTTTACAGGTAGTTTGAATTCTTACTTATCCTCTCTGAGGCCTTCACTGATAGTTTTCCACTGATTGCCTCTCTGGTTTCTTTGCATTCCACCTGGTTTAAACCCCTTGTGCTATCTCCCTCCCCCAATATTAAGTATATATTAGAATCCTGCTGTGCATGGAGCCATCTTTAAATTTCTAGTCTCCCAGCAGGACACAAGTGCTCTTCAGCAATTGCATTCTGCTTGCTGGTAAGCCATTAAACCTCAGGAATTTGTTTAAACTGTTCAGATTTGTAAAGTAATACTTACTTTTTACTCTTGTCTTGGTGGGCTGTGCCCTGCTCTGTTCACCCTTGCTAACGCTCGGGCTCTCTCCCTGCCCTGCCCCCTATTCCCTCCCGCCCCCACACCCTCTACATTTATAGTAATCATAGCTACACCCACAGCTCACCCTCACATCACCTCCAGCAATCACAGCTCCTCAAGTCAGATCACATTATACCACACCAACATGTTCCACACAAAATACTCCCAATCACTCTCATTCCCATTAGGCATTTTTTACATCACCCACACTACTTACCCATCCACATATAGTGCAACCCTATAAATCCTATTCAGACCCCCACCTAGTACCAACTTAAACTTTATAACCATGAATATCACACAACTAAGTCTAGTCTGTCTTCACATAATTCTTTATAACACCACAAGTTATCACTCTAGCAATATCCCTAAACTTAGCAGCACAACACTAAATTATGCACTCTCATATACAGACACCACACATTATAATAATATCTGCCCACAATTGTTCAAGAACTACATAATGGACCAATTCAGAACTAAACATATATGCTCTCATTCCTACTCCAAAAACACAATTCTTTCTCACACTGCTCACCAAACTCCAACATCTGTATCACCATTTTAACACCAGGCTCACCATAAGTGGGGACATCCACCACAACCCATGCCCAAATCCATCCTGCCCAACACAAACTGCTCCAACACAAATGTCAGAACATAACACACCCACTATCTTCATCCCTGGGCAAATCAACAACAGCAGTAAAACCAACCATCTTTTAATGCTAAATATTAATATTAGAAGTATCAAAAATTAAATACCTGAACGCCAGGTCACAATAACACACTACTCCCCAGACATAGTTGCTTTAACAGAAACCTGGCTAAATAAAAACATAGCTAACTCAGAAGTTCTCCCTACCAGCTACAATATCATTAGACAAGACAGACCACTTTGTAAAGAGGATGGAACTGCCTTACTGTATAAGTCCAGCTTAACTGCATGTCAATTACCAAACTCCTACCCCTCCCCCAATAATAGGGACATACTTATCTTACAACTTCAACTTCACCCTAAAAAGGTCATCACCACAACTGTGATCTATATTCCACCTGGTAGTACACCTACTAACCTTGAAGACTTCTTATCCTGGTGTTCTTCCACATACTCACAAGAAACCCTTATTCTGGGGGATTTCAATCTAAATTGGTTCACCTGCATATCAGAACCACCAAGTAACCTAATAAATCTCCATGGCTACCAGCACCTAGTCCAAATTCCAACTAGATGTGATAAAAAAATCTAAAAGGGAATCCATCCTTAACTGGGTCCTAACTAACAACCCCTCATTGTACCCCCACGCGGGCAGTCTCCCAGGCACCCTAAGTGACCACAACATAATATACTTTATACGTAGTAGAATAAGCATATGCAAAACCACTAACTATATATCCACTAGAAACACAAAAAAGTTCTCTACTGGGGTCTTCAATACTTTACTCTGTAACTGTGACTGGACCCCCCCCCCCTAAAAACCCTCCCACTTGACCAGGCTGTAGCATATTTCAAAAAAACATTTCTACAACACCTAGACATTGTCACTCCATTGCACAAAATCAAGGCTAGAACCTCTACAAACCCCTGGCTCAGTAAAGAAACCAAACAAATCATCAAGTCCAGAGACACTGCCTGGCTTTACTATCAAAAAAAACCCAAAGAAACACAAAGCCTAACTAAGTACCAAGAACTGCGCAAACGTGCAAAAAATGCATTAGGTTCGACAAAAAAAATCCTACTACATGACATTACAAACTAAATACCAACACAACCCTCAAAAATTTTGGAAAAATGTAAACCAGCTACTAAAACTCACCCAAAAGGCTACCCCCAAACCAACCACTCCTGACACTAAAGTTCCCATCGAAACACAATTCAACTCCTACTTTGTGAACTCAATTCTTTCCTTAGTATCACAGGACAGTTCCTGACTACCCCCCCAACACAAATAACACTAATACAAGCTTTACCCTCAAAACAGTTTCCACCACTTCAATCAAAAGCATGCTCTCCAAACTAAAATCCTCATTAACAGCAGCCAACCTACTCCCCAGATATTTCTTGAAACTCACAGGAGATGCTATTGCTATCCCAATCTCCACTCTCATAAACAGATCAATTGTTTAAAACTATGTGCCCAAAGTCTGGAAAATATCCTACGTTACATCCATACATAAAGGTGGGATCTCCACTGAACTTAATAACTACAGACCCATTGCTTTACTCTCCCCCCTGGCCAGAATCCTAGAAAAATGCATCCATACCCAGATGCTAAAATATCTCCTAGACAGCAACATCCAGTCACCTACTCAGCATGGTTTCAGACCTGCCTATACTACCACTACAGCCCTCCTCTGCTTTACAGACACAGTAAACCATCTCAAAAATAAAGGCCTGCAGGTGTCAACTCTTTTTTTGGATATGTCCAAAGCATTTGACACAGTCTCGCACTAAATCCTGCTAAACAAACTAAACCGATATCACCTATCAAATTCCATTCTTACCTGGTTCCAAAGCTACTTAACTGACAGGTACCAAGCTGTGAAATAGGAAAGTAATCTCTCCTCAGCTGCCCATAACTATAGCAGTCTTACAGGGTTCTATTTTAGGACCACTACTATTCACAGTCTTCACAAACGACCTCCATACCTACACACAGCATGCATCTATCATTCAGTATGCAGATGACACTACCTTAATCTGTGCTGCAAAAAACATTCCCACCCTCCTGCAAACAACTCAACTAACATTCTCTGACATTGAAAATTACCTAACCAAAGCCCATCTTATCCTCAATCCAAAGAAAACTCAGCTTATGATTATAACCAGTTCTAACAAAAACACTGATAACAGTCAATTCACTATCTACTCCACAAATGCTACTCCAATTGCTCCAGAGGCACAGGCTAAGCTATTGGGAATAACCATAGACTCCCACCTAAAATTTGATAGTAATCTCAACTTAACTATTAAAAAAGTACATGCCAAACTGGGATCACTCTAACATATCAAACCATTTCGTACCAACAACACAAGATCAGCCATTACTCACTCCCAACTTCTGTCCACCCTACTCTATGCATCTCTCATTCTGACTAATCTCAACAAAACTGGACTAAGCAAAATGGAAGCTTGCTACAACAGAATTGCCCAATTTGCTGCAAATTGCTCATATAGAACTCATCACCGTACTGCTTTGAGACAGCCCCAATGGCGTGAACTGCCCAACCTCCTAACCTACTATCAGCTTTGCCTCTGTCATTCTGTCTATTACCTCCCCAATAAGTGTCCTGCCCTCAAAAACCTAGTACAACATCACTCAGCCAAAAGGCCTCTTAGATCATCAAGCAAACTACTACTAGAAGTCACCAACAGCTACAATAGCTTTGGAGATGCACTATATAGTAGTTCAGTGGCTAAAAAATGGAACCCTGTCCCCACTAGCATTCAAAACACATAATCCAAAGCCTCCTTTAAAGACCTCATCAGGCATCATCTCAAGCAAAGTTGGCAGTGCCATGATTGCTCCCCAGGCTAGTGAAAGCAGATAAGGTACACATACTAAACCTAGAGCACTTGATAATAGTTTTCAGTCTTACTCACAAACACTGGCTAATCTACAATGAATGTACTGTACCTGTGTACTATGTATGTATTCTACCTATGTTCCAAATTTCAGCTGTACACCACAAATCTATTAATTACCTTTATTTTTAAATTAATGTTTTCTTGTTTGTTCTCTCCACTGTAACTGTTGATGTGCTGCATACCACTGTAAAAACATGTCCTTTGTAATTTGTGTGTATACAGATCATGTCTAAATGTATCTGTAATTTTTCTATGTGAAGCTTTTCTCCCCAGGCCTCTGCTGAAAAAGGACCTTTTTGCCTCAGTCAGACACCCCGTTTAACAAATGTAAAATAAAATTTTATTTAAAATTATTCAGTAGCTCCATTTAACAAATACCCCCACTAAAATGCATTTCAGCCACAAAACATAAAGGACATTGTTTTAAAAAAAAACAAACAGCTGGCATTAGAAAAACCTCCCTGCAGTCTAGATTAGCCCTAAACTGTTTTACCTATTGGACAAATCCAACTGTAGCATTAATCTAAATCTGTACCTGGCATGCAGATCATGCATAACAAGACTCACTACAGTGAGTCACACAGATGTTAGAGAGAAAGGTCGTTTCCTCTTTTCCTTGAAATAGCCTTTCAATATTCAGAAAATCTCAGATATGTTTAATTATTTTTAAACACTTTAAATATTTTTGCAATGTCTTACTTCTTCCAAATCTAAGCAAAAGCAAAGCAGACAAGGCTGCTTCTAAGGTTTTACTGCAGCAAACAACACTACTTGGGGGCATTCGTGTGTCAAGATTCTTCCCATGAGTGTTTGCTCAGCTCATTAAGAATCACTTCTAGGAGTTTAATTAGTCTGAGCCATTGTTCGAGGATTCTTCAGGATGCTGCTAACTCATCTCAGTAAACAATTTTCCCTTAATGAGCAATGACACAGTAAGATGACATACTGCCACACGTGGTGTCTGCACCAAGCCAAATGATGCAGCCTTTCCCAGCCTTCTGAGGTTTGCAACTTCTATGGCAAACAGTGAGAGCTATACACTGACACCAGCTTGTGAAGATACTGATAAACTCTCCACGTGAGCCCACATGCTTGTCTTTTACATACCAAGCAGGCCTCCTAGGGACTCCCTCAAGCAGTATATTTTGTGTGGAATGTGTTCCCCTTTCTTGTGTTTCCCAACATCTTTGAGAATATCCACATAGTTTGGGGAATTGTTGGCATCTTTCTAATGGAAATGTCATACTGTTCTTTTGTTTTTTGTTTTTTTTAAGAAAACTTCCACTATATTAACATCAAATTCAGGGACAGAGCTGTGGTAGCGTTGTCGCCTCACAGTAAGACGTTGTCCCATTCGATTCTCAGCTAGAGCGTCTTCTGTGTGGAGACATGCGTGAATGGGCGTACCTTCATTGAAGGTTGTGCATCAGGGCTGGCAACTCAGCACGTAAAAATCTACTGCCAATCATTAACAGACCGGAGTTCCGCTGTGGCGACCCCTAACCGGGAAAAAGCCGAAAGACACAAGAACAACAACATTGCTCATTGACTTGGTGTAACCATTTTATCAGTTACAGTTTGAACTTTATACAGTGGAGGAAGGCTTCTAATGGGTGTATACTGTCTCTAGACCTTCAGCTACCGTGGAATGTGATTTTTTTTTTATTTATTACTGTAAGCTGGTTTACCCTATAGTAACATAAACTTGGATGCCTCAGACCTTTACCTCACAATGATTCTCAGACTTCTCAGTGTTACAGATTCTTAGATGACAAGAAAAACATTTACGCCAGACAAACTGGTGCAGAAATCCACATATTTATCCTGTTAATTCTTACTTAGCAGGAGCGGCCTTAGGTCAACTGGTGCCCTAGGCAAAAGGGCTCCACAGCACCCCCCTCCACAACACATGGTGCCCCCATCCTGGTCTACCTACACTAAATAAATACTTGAAAAGCGCCCCTGCTAGAACAGCACCCTAGGCGGCTGCCTAGTTGGCCTCTGCCTAAGGCCGGCTATGTTACTTAGGACATACTTGACAGTGTGACTAAAATAGCTAAAAGTTTAATACTAGTGGATTACAACCTGTTTCCACTGTTACGCTTTCTGAATGCAAATACAGTATCATCTAGCCATCCATGGGGTTATATTTATGTGAACTACTTTGGTGGAGAATGTTTACGATTTCTATCTGGAATGTTTTGACTTGTGTATAAATGAAAAAGTTGGGAGCACAGAAACAGTATTTGTAACCTTTACTTTCTTGATAAAAAAAATAGCTTTAAACTACTGATTGTATGAAAACAGTGCTTCATCTTTTCAAACAGTGGAATATTGGAAATGATGTCAGTTTAAATGCACACAGTAAAATTATACTGTTTACAGTAAGATTAATTCTTCTCAGTAGGTTTGTCTTAGCCGTTTGTCATTTGTACAGTTTTCAGATTGGTAGTTCTTTCCAAGTATTTATCATCCCCCAAATGAGCAGTTTGACAATCAGCTCTCGCTTTAATAACTGTTTTTTTTTCCTTCAACCATTTATGCAATAATGTTCATTTTGATATTTTCATAAATGGTGGCTATGAGATCAGAAGCCATATATCAAACTAAATTACTTTTCCAGTCAGTGTTATGTGTGTCTATAACATGGCCAAATGCAAAAGCATTTATCTTGATAATATGCATTTCAATCGATGTTATTGTCCCACTGAATATATGTGCACACTTTCCAACCAAATATGCATTATTTCAACTCTAAAAAGATAATTTTGTAAACATTTTTTATTTTATTTTATTTTTGGTATAAAAACTTTATTAAAGCTCAAAAGTTTGATACACATTGCTTCAAAACCATTTCTTGGCAATACAGGTCTTGTTGAAACTGAAACAGTAAGAAACATAACTATTTTTAATTCACCAGCAGTCACCTTTTTTGTGACCTCAAAAAATTAACATGCTAAACCAGATTGCTGCTTCTTTGGTATAGAAAGATAAAGCCGTAACAGCATTCCACATGACATGAGTGGGAGTAGAGAAGCCTTAACAGTATACCACATGACTTTACTGGGAACAGAGGCTCAAGTCTAGCTGGAGTTGACTGGAGAAGGGTGGGAGTGACTGTCTGGTACAAACTTATCCTTCGTGGGGGAGGGTTGGCTATGTCACACTTGTGGAATGCCCTCTGAGGATGTGATTCATACTCAGAATCAGGACAGAGTCTGAATCCATCTAAAGAATGCTTGCACTCTAAATGAGTACTTTGGGTATGTGAAAGCACATATCTACCTTAAGCACTCTGAGTATGTGAAAACACATATCTACCCTAAACACCCTAGGTGTGTGAAAGCACATATCTACCCTGAGCACTCTGGGAATGTGAAAGCACATACCTACCCTGAGCACTCTGGGTATGTGAAAGCACATACCTACCCTGAGCACTTTGGGTGTGTGAAAATACATACCTAAGCTGAGCACTCTGTGTGTTTGAAAGCACATACCTACCCTGAGCACTCTGGATATGTGAAAGCACATACCTACCCTGAGCACTTTAGGTATGTGAAAGCACATATCTACCCTGAGCACTCTGGATATGTAAAAGCACAAACATACTCTGAGCACTTTGGGTGTGTGAAAATACATACCTAAGCTGAGCACTCTGTGTGTTTGAAAGCACATACGTACCCTGAGCGCTCTGGGTATGTGAAAGCACATACCTACCCTGAGCACTCTGGGTATGTGAAAGCACCTACCTACCCTGAGTACTTTGGGTGTATGAAAATACATATCTAAGCTGAGCACTCTGAGTATGTAAAAGCACATACCTACCCTGAGCACTATGGGTATGTGAAAGCACATATCTACCCTAAACACCCTAGGTGTGTGAAAGCACATACCTACCCTGAGCACTCTGGGTATGTGAAAACACAAACCTAGCCTGGTGGCCCTGGTGGCATTGAGCAACAGACGTATCTCACATTCTAGGCAGCAGAGGACATGTAGATCTAGTGTACAAAAATCCCAGTAGTCAGCAGAGAAAATACCGCACCAAGATTTCCCAGACTTATCTGTCTGAGCCCATGGTATGTGAGAAATGTTCTGCTCCATTATACTTACCTTTCCAGGTGCAAGAATGATTTGTCAGGCAGAGATGGAGGGACACACAGGGTATGGCTTTTGCTCAGGACATCATTGGGTCCCAAAAGAAAGAGAAAAAGCCATGAATTGACAAAGTATGCTATCCAAATGTATTTATTTATTTTATTTTATATGTGATTGCTGGGTTGATCTGACTGGGCAGTCAGGTGCCCATTTTCAGCAGAGACCCGAGGAGAAAAGCTCAACATACATGATAATCATAAAAAATACAAAATTCAAAAACTCCACATACATGATAAAATACAAAAGTCAGAGATGAGTAGAAATTAATAGAGCAAACAAACAATAGTATATCATGGCATAGTATGATGAGAAGTTAGAGAAGTGTACACTGTATAGAGTGTACAATAGTAAAGCAGAAAATATAATGTATTTGAGTAAAAAAGTGCAGTAATACTATATACATTCATTTAAAAATACAGTTTGTTATGGAAGTTTTTTTCTATGTGTTTGACCTTTGAGTGGTGCCAGAGGAAGAGTTATCTGAATGGTGGTAGTAGGGCTAGCCATGGTTAGTACTGGTACATTGCCAGATGAGACTGAGGTGGGCTTTTAATTGGGTTTTAAAGGTGGGACTGCTGTTTTGCAATCTGATATCCGGTGGAAGACAATTCCAGATTTTAGCAACTGTGTAGGAGTAAAGGGAATCACCAGCACTGTGTCTACACTTCGCTACTTCAAGAAGGGCTTTGTCTGTGGATCTTAGCTAGAATTATGAAAGTTGAGTAAGCCTGAGAGTTCAGGAATCTTGTTTGGGTGGTACAGCAAGTAATGAGCTATGGTGAGTTGGTTATAGTTTAGTAAGTTGAGGAGTTCTAGCCACCCTAATTGTTTTAGTGAGTGACAGTGGTGGGAGTGGAAATTAGACTTGGTTGCGAATATAGCTATTTTTATTATAGCACATGGATGATTTGTGTAGGTCTGTCTTGTTAAGACTTGTTAAAATTGTAGACAGAAGGTGAGTTCTGGGTATAGTAATTTTGGTGTTTTTGGTTAGATAGTTTTTACAGCAGTATAGGATTCCAAGTTTTTTATGGACTTTGGAAATGGTTTGTGCTATATGTTTGTCAAACTTTAGGTTTTGGTCAAGTATTGAAGTTGTAACTGTGGTGGTGGTGCTACGGTAGTGCTGTCGCCTCACAGTTAGACGTTGCACGTTCGATTCTCAGTTAGAGCATCTTCTGTGTGTTGACATGCGTGAATGGGCATTCCTTCTTTGAAGGTTGTGCGTTAGGCCCGGCAAGCCAACACGTAAAAATCTACTGCCAGTCATTAGCAGACCGGAGTTCCAATGCGGCGACCCCTAACCGGGAAAAGCCGAAAGACGTATATATTGAACCAAGAGGTTAAGCTTGTGATACTGGGGAGATTTGGGTGCTGTTAGCAGAATTGATAGAGCAAAGAGCAGAAGAGTCAATAGTTTTGCTAGGGTGGAAAAGCATAAGTTGAGTCTTTTGGGGCTTAAGTATTAGTTGTGAGTTTTTTAACCAGTTTTTAATATTGGAAAAGACCTTTTGGGTTTTAGTCTGGAGTGTTTGGAGTGTGGGAGCTGAGCAGATCAGTGTAGTATCATCTGCATGTTGGACAATTGTATCATGCTGGGTGGCAGTGTGGAGGGTGTTTGTAAACGTATTAAATAGCAGGGGTCCCAGAATGTATCCCTGTGGTATACCTACTGCTACTGGGAGAAGGGGGAGAGGCAATTATGGCACTTAACTGCTTGTTGGAAGTTGGATAGGTAGTCTTGAAGCCAGAGCAAGGAGGGGTTGTTTAGGTTGAGTTTGGCTAAGACAGTAAGTAGTTTGCTGTGGGATACTGTATCTAATGCTTTGGACAGATCAAGGAAGGTGGCAGACACTAGGTTTCCTTGGATCTTACATTGATTGACAGTGTTGGCGAAGGATATGAGTGCTGTGGTGGTACGAAATGGGCAAAAGTCATGTTGGGTGTTGGTAAGGAGACTATTTGTAAGTAAATGTATCCTCAGCTGAGAATGGATACATTTTTCAACACTTTTTGATAGGGGGAATAAGATTGCTATGGGACAGTAGATTGTAAGTTCGGTTGAGGGATCACCTTTGTGTAAGGGTATTATGTAGGAGGTTTTCTAAAGGGCTGTAACTGTATGCTCATTGATAGACCGGTTGATAAGTACTGAGATAGAATAAGCTATGGCACTAGTGACAATTCTGAGGTAATCTGCAGGGAGTTTGTTGATTGCCAAAGTGATGGGTTTTAGTTTAGTGAGGTGCTTGTATATTGTGTAGGTAGGAACTGGTTTGAGAGTGAATGGAGGGTATGACTTTGGGTTGCTGATTGGTTGCAGGAGAGTGCAAGGCTGGCTGTTGCTAGTTAGGTTAAGGATGGAAGAAGTGAAGTAGTTGTTAAATTGGGTAGCTATCTATAGTATCTCCTCTGATATTGGGAGGAGGGGTAGTGGGTTTGCCTGGTTGTAATACTTGGTTGACAGCTGCCCAGAGTTTTTATAATTACTTTATTTCAATCCACTCTGTCTTCTTTGTTAACCTAAGATGTCACTTCTTTCCAAAAATAAAATGAGTACTTAAAACAATCTTATTTACTTAGTAATTCTTATTGCAAATTGCTGTGTGTGCATTCCTTGTGACTGGTTATGAACTGACTGACTGTTTTGTAGCAGCCACTGTTCTCATTATCACAAACGTACTAACACAGAGGCTCATACACACAGTGGAAACTGTATGCACTAATTCTACTTAAAGGAAATGTTAGCAAAGATCACAGCGAACTCCCCTTGGAACTCTAAGTACCTTAATTTGTCTGACATTGAGATTGCATGTATTCCTGTGGAATCTGTTACAAGGAATCTGATGAAGTACATGACTTATTTCAAATGAGCCTAATGCTATTGGGCATCCAGTCACAAAGCTTTTGGCCTTATTTGTATGTTATTGATGACCCTTTGGGAGCAAAATCTCCTAGTTTTGATGTGCTGGATTCTGTGTGATCACCTGCAGAAAGTTCTGTAGTCCCTGTATTGTATTTTTTTTTTTGAAACTGAAACCTCAAAGTGCAACTTTTTTTTTTTTTTTTTGGACTTTGTTGTTTTTAAGGAGTGGAAACATAATACCTTTACCTTAATATAGAAGTACTGTTGACTTTTAAAGAAGTAGACTAGAGTAAAGATTGAGGAAGCTAATTGTCAAAGGATATAATCAAGGTCTAAAGAGATAATTACTCCCTTATGCTCAGCATTAATCTGGCTAATTATCAGTTACTACTCCCTTTCAGATGTGTATCATTAAACATATCAAATTCCAAGAAAGACCCTGAAGGTTCCTAACCAAAAGATTACAAGATTAGGGGCATGATTACCTTGGATTTCATGTTTCTCAGCAAGTCTAGTATCTCCACCAGTACTAGAACCAGGAACCTAAATTTTCAACAACAGATAAAACCTGGAGGGATAGGTTTATAACTCAGCACCTCACAATCCTTTGGAATAAACTTCTCCTGCATGTTAAGCAGTGTAACTCACTATCATCCTTTAGACATAAAGTAGATGACTGCATGGGTATCCAAATATTTACTGCCAGGATTGAACCATATGTCCATCCTGGAGAAAGAGGGTACTGCCTGAGGGGGGTATGAAAGGGCGAGAATGGTCTTGACTCTTGAGACTCAGTAGCCTTGGAAAATCTATGAATCTATGAAGGAGGAAAAATAATGGCAGTGGATGTTAGGTCTCAAGATAGAGTCTGAGACTCTTCTGGGCATGCATCTATCATACCCCTCAATGTAAACTAGAGAGGCTTAGTTTGTTTAACATGATTGGAAGGTTAGATTGGTATATAGAGAGTGATAGCCTGCATGGAAGACTTTGACTCCAACTTGGAAAATGTTGCTGGATGACTGTTCATAAGAACTTGTCAGGAATGAGGTTTTGGATGGGTATGACTGATTTTGGGGTAAGGTTGGAGAACATACAAATGGGGAGTTGTATGTTCAGGTAAGAATATGGTTTGGTGTCAATGAAAATTAATAAGTATTTTTAAATGCATGGAAACGTGAGTTTACTGATAACAGTTGCTTGCTGTTATGTAAGTATGAGTTAGGGGTGGCTGTGTTAGGGCTCCTGGAATCTGAGTGGTTCCTTTTAACAGGACCAGAGTATATATGATAGATGACATAAGTGGTTGCAAAGTGAATAACCTATAGAATTATTTAATGATTCAGTAAAGCGGTAGGCTGCTACCAAAGGCATAGTCAAAACCTTCTTTATGAAAAACTAACATTGGTTAGTAAGACAGTAAATGGGTATGTCTAACTACAAGATTTTTCCAGTTTTTGTCAGAGACTGTTCATACTCAGGAAAAGCAGATCAGGTCTTCACTTGTTTTCAGATACCCAACATTAGGAAAAGTCCAAAAGTCAGGGGACTCATTTTTTCATTTGGGCCATAGCTCAAAAGGTTAGACCTTTTCTCTGCCTCACTTCCATCTGTTTTAGAATATTTGTCCCAAATTTTTTTATTCTTGTCCGGATTTATTTTTTCAATTAAAGTTCTTTTATCAGATTATGGTTCTAGCTCCTTATCACTGCCACTCTATTAGTGACGACCTCTACCAGAATAATTTTTGAGCTTTCTAAGCTTAAATCCTTATCATTCCATCCTCCTTACCCAAGGCTCCACTAAGATAAAGTGTCCATAAGATCAAATCCTTCATTTATGTCAAATATTGAAAGAGAGACAAATTTAAGTCAGGCCTTCAATCTGCTAGTATTCTTTCAAAATTGCTATAACAGATGAAAATATGCTTTGCACTGTATGGATATCCACAGGCAACTCAGATTTTAAGTGGACAGTGCCAAGTTAGTTAAAAAAATATTTTTCATTTTCAGGAAAGAAATTAGGATTTAGAGTATCAAAATCAACTATTTCAAAATGGCTCTTGAGTTGCATTACATTTTGCTACAAAAAGCATAACAAAACCTTAAAGACTAAAGCTAGGGCCTACCCTATCAGGGCTATTGTTGCATCCCAAGCATTCTTTAAGATTCCAACATTGAATGATATTTCTGCAATAGCTACAAGGGCATGAATAGCCACCCTTGTAACACACTGCACTAATTAGATTAGTCATGAGCGTTTGTTTAAGCAGTTGCAAGATAATATAATTTTTTCTTAGGTATGAAGAGTAATACAAAAGCTGTACTTTAGTGTCCAGGACAGAATTTTATTTAATGGGTGTTTGTTCATGGGTGAACAGTGGACAGACCATGAGCTTGCTTTTGTTCTTGTTCTTGAATAGATAATCCCTTAATTACTAAAGTTTTTTTTTAATATATTATAATATTAAAAGATAAATGCTGGAGGACAAGAAAGTGAAGACTGCTACTTATGCATCTGATATGAACTGTAAAACTGAAGTTATGATATGTGTGTGTTACTCTAGGGTGGATTGCAAAGTATAATTGTTGACAAAAACTAAAATAAATATAAAGAAATTTTGCTTTATTCTTCAGGGAATTCATATGGAAGGGCATTTGTAAGGGTTTCTGTTTGTAGGGAAGTGAAAATGTATTGAATTATTTTTGAAAAGGTGGGTTGACCAATGACTGGGAGACACTTCTAGGTCAGGAGGGTGAAACTATGTATGAGTGGGATGACTAAGTTCTAGATAAAGGGAAAACATCTAGTATGGTTTGGCATGGTTCTGGGTGTGGATCTGACTTTTTGTGGATTTTATGTGATGTTGACCAGGGGTTTGTAAATAATGATCTGAGGTTTGATTGTTAGCTTTTTTGAGGCTGCCAGCTAGTTCCATCAGAAAAAAAGGAGTACATCTCTCTCTCTCTCTTTCTATATACGGCTTCCTCCCTATTCCTGTGGTGGAGTTTATATAATTGGTCTATCAGCTTTTGTGTTATCTGATTGCTTCAAGGCTTGCTGATTTAAAAAATAGTTTCTGTTTGTAAATTCTTGCATACACTGTTGGAAACTCCTGCTGTTCTGGTTGAAGTGTGATTCTCAAACAATCTAGAAATATATCGCTGATTGATAAGTATATTTCTTGGCGTTTTAACCTTTCAGAGATCTGATTGTCTTAATTTTGCCAGACTGAATTATCTTTTTCATGACTGAATTATTTTATATATTTTCTGGCATTGTTTTCTGTTTCCCACCTGTCCTGAAACTGTTTTTTTCCCCCTCCAGCCCACCCTATTCTTGCAGTGTTGTTATAGTTAGTGGCTTTGCAGTTGCCCGCTCCTACTCTAAATTTGATCTGGGACACCCCTCCCAGTCTGGTGTTCACTCTACTTAATACAGAGAGAATGGCCAACCCACTTAAGTTCTTAACCTTGCATTTCTCTTCTACTCCTCCTTTCTCTCTCCTTGCACTTTATTAAAAAATAAATAAAATTGTACTTTATTTCGCTTTTGCCTCTTCTTAAAACTACTCAATTGTATTTATTTTGCTGCATTCACTACTGCTTGGTGGTAGCCTGATTAAATTGCAACTGTTATTCTAAGGCTGTTGATTTAAGAACGTGGGCTTTAGACCAGTTGTTTTGCATTAAGAAGGATTGTGGTCTGCACTGTTGTGGCAGGACAGGTAGCTTACATCCTTCTAAGTTGGGAATTGCTGACTGAAGGCTCAGTGTCTGTTATTCTAAAAGTGTATTAGCTCTGGTTTAAGCACTTGGGCTTCAGGCCAGTTATTTTACATTAAGAAGGTTTGTGGTCTGCACTGTTGTGGCAGGAAAGGTAGCTTAAATGCTTCTAAATTGGGAATTGCTGATTGAAGGCTCAATGTCTGTTATTCTAAAATGGTATTAGTTCTGGTTTAAGCACTTGGGCTTCAGGCCAGTTATTTTACATTAAGAAGGCTTGTGGTCTGCACTCTTGTGGGAGGAGAGGCTAGTTTCTGCCCTTCTGAGCTGGGAATTTCTGGCTAAAGGATTATTGTGCCTACTTATTTGAACTGTTTCTTTCTGAAATTGGTGCACATTGTTTGCTGTAGCATAGACTAGATTCAGGCATGCTGAATCTAACTTTGTTTTTATAACTTGAGCACTAATCCAGGCCATCTTTTTTGGAGAAGGTTCCTCTGCACCCTAGTGGCAGGAGTGTGCAGTTAGAACTTGTCTCATTGAAGACTGTTGGAACTGGGCTCAGTATTTAGCTTTTTTACTGGTTAATTGGGTAATTTGTGTAAATCAGTTTGCTTATTTTCTATTGTTATATAAAAATGCACTTTATTCATCTGCTTTTACTGTATTTGTGTTACGTCCTACTTTATTGCATTTACTCTGCTGCATTTATTACTGCTTGTTAGTAGCCTGATTAAATTGTAATTGTTATTCTAAGCCTTTGGTTGAAGCACTTGGGCCACAGACCAGTTGTTTTACATTAGGAAGATTTGTGGTCTGCACTGTTGTGTCAGGACAGGTAGCTTACATCCTTCTAAGTTGTGAGTTGCTGATTGAAGGCTTAGTATCTGTTATTCTGAAAGTGTATTAGTTCTGGTTTAAGCACTTGGACTTTGGGCCAGTTATTTTACATTAAGAAGGTGTGGTCTGCACTCTTGTGGGAGGAGATGGTAGATTCTGCCCTTCTGAGCTGGTAGTTTCTGGTTAAAGGCTTATTGTGCCAGCTTATTTGAACAGTTTTTTTCTGAAATTCGTATGCCTTGTTTGCTGTAGCATAGACTAAATTCAGACCTGCTGAATCTAGCTTTGTTTGTACAACTTGAGCACTAGTACGGACAATCTTTTTTGGAGAAGGTTCCCCTGTACTCTAGTGGCAGGTGTGTACAGTTAGAACTTGTCTGATCGACGACTGCTGGAACGGGGCTCAGTTTTTAGCTTTTTATTGCTTAATTGATTACTTTGTTTAAATCAATTTGCTCATTTGCTACTGTTATATTTAAAAAATGCACTTTATGCATCACTGCTTAGCTAGGGTTAAACTATTCCTGGTGCTATAAAGTCTGCTCTTCAAATTTTCCCTTAGAACTAGCCAGTATTTTAGTTTTAGCACTCAAATCTGTTTCTTTGAACTCAGCACGTGTTCAAAACTAATTGTAAGTACTAAATAAGCTACAAATTACTACAGCACTCAACTTTCCTCACTTGTCTATAGGAAAACCGTTTTTAGTACTTAATAAATAAGCACCTATTCAGGCATGTCTAAGGGTCAACTCCCGGTGTTTTCGCCTGTCTACCTGGGAACCATGGGGCAATGCAGCAATTGCCTCATGTACACAGAAAACCCTCTCCTCCTACCTCCCAACACCACAACCTGTAAGAGATGCACTTATATAGCCAAACTGGAAACAAAGCTCTCTTCACCCAAGACTGGACTAGACAGTCAAGAGGAGAAGGTAAACACTTGCACTACAGCACACTCATCACATAGTCCCTCAAAACCTACACCATAAAAACACACACATAGCAACACAAAACACATACGTACAGTCATGGAGGCTCTCAATAAAAATCTGCTCAAGCAACAGAGACCTCCAAAGCAGAAACACCAGCAACCTCCAACCCCCAACACAACCCAAATGACATATAGCCCAAAAACTCAGCACCCAATCAACCACAGCCTTAAGGCATAACAACGTACCCAACACTCTAGTCATAGGTGACTCTATAGTCAGGCACACTGATGTTTCACTCACCAGGCTAAACAAGGAGAAAGTTACTGTCAGCTGTCTGTCGGGTGGTAGGATCTGTCACATAAAGCACACACTCAGGTCACTCCAGAACAAGTTGGGTGATTTTAACTACCCAAACATATACTGGGAGCACTACTCAAGTTCCATCATCCTAGCCCAATGGTTCCTAGAATTTATAAACTCAAATGCTATGGAACAACTGGTCACCACTCCTACAAGAGGGGAAAACATATTGGACCTGATCATTTATTTATTTATTTATTTTATTTATTTTATTTTACATTTGTTGACCAGGCTAGTCTAGCTGGATACATGTCCTTTTTCAGTAGAGGCCAGGGGAGAAAAGCTCATCACCAACATGGGGACTCTATGTTCCATACCAGAGGTATACCCCTCATTGGTAAGATCTGACCATAAATTAATCACTATGGGCATCCATATCCCGTCCCCAGCCCCAGCAAAGGAAACCACAGTCAAAAACTTCTCAAAAGCAAACTTCCCACTTCTCAAAACCAAGGTGGAATCCTTCAAAGCCCCAAGGCCAGTGGAAAATACGGCCCAAACCGCAGAATCCTTTACAAATGCTTTCTATGGATACCTACAGGAATGCATGGATTGTGCTATCCGAAATAAAACCAAGACACACACCTCCAAAGGCAGGAGACCTGTCTGGTGGACCCCAACCATAAATAAGCTGTAAAACAGAAGGAGGAAGCTACTACATGATAGAGCAAAATCCCTGAAAGGGAAGGCAACTCTGATCAGTACTAGCAAGAAACTACAATCCCTAAACAAGGAGAAAGTTACTGTCAGCTGTCTGTCGGGTGGTAGGATCTGTCACATAAAGCACACACTCAGGTCACTCCAGAACAAATTGGGTGACTTTAACTACCCAAACATATACTGGGAGCACTACTCAAGTTCCATCACCCTAGCCCAATGGTTCCTAGAATTTATAAACTCAAATGCTATGGAACAACTGGTCACCACTCCTACAAGAGGGGAAAACATATTGGACCTGATCATTTATTTATTTATTTTATTTTACATTTGTTGACCGGGCTAGTCTAGCTGGATACATGTCCTTTTTCAGTAGAGGCCCGGAGAGAAAAGCTCATCACCAACATGGGGACTCTATGTTCCATACCAGAGGTATACCCCTCATTGGTAAGATCTGACCATAAATTAATCACTATGGGCATCCATATCCCATCCCCAGCCCCAGCAAAGGAAACCACAGTCAAAAACTTCTCAAAAGCAAACTTCCCACTTCTCAAAACCGAGGTGGAATCCTTCAAAGCCCCAGGGCCAGTGGAAAATAGGGCCCAAACCGCAGAATCCTTTACAAACGTTTTCTATGGATACCTACAGGGATGCATGGATCGTGCTATCCGAAATAAAACCAAGACACACTCCTCCAAAGGCAGGAGACCTGTCTGGTGGACCCCAGCCATAAATAAGCTGTACAACAGAAGGAGGAAGCTACTACATGATAGAGCAAAATCCCTGAAAGGGAAGGCAACTATGATCAGTACTAGCAAGAAACTACGATCCCTCAATAAATCATCTAAGGCTAGCTTCAAAAGAAAAATTGCACAAGACGCTAAAGATAATCACAAGGCTTTCTTTAGTTATGTCAGAAACCTGGGTGGAAACTCCCAGATATGCTCTGAGTTAGTGCAAAATGACAAAAAATACACTGAATCCACAGACATTGCCAACATCCTGGCAGACAGGTTCAGTGCAAACTTCTCCCCCTCTCCTCCCCAAATGAGCAAATGACTATCCCAACAGATTGTAGCCTCCCTGACATCACAGATGCACAGGTGAGAGCTGCCCTCTCCAAAGCAAAAAACAGAGCATCACTGGGACTGGACGGTGTCCCAGGCTGCATTTTACATGAGCTCCAAGAAGAACTGAACCCTCACTTAAAATCACTGTTCAGTCTCAGCCTTACAACAGGATATGTACCCAAAGAATGGCGTACTGCAACAGTGGTCCCACTCCATGAAGGTGGTGCCACAATGGACCCCAGAAACTATCGCCCTATAAGCCTAACGAGCCTGGTCTGCAAAGCTATGGAGCGTATCATCATGGAACTCTTAAACAAAGACATTGGGAACCTCCAAACACTGGATCCTACCCAATTCGGCTTTGTTAAGGGCAGATCTTGCCTCTTGAACCTGGTCAATTTCTTTGAAACAGTCACCAAGGCCATAGACGAAGGAAAGGTAGTCCACACAGCCTACCTTGACCTTGCAAAAGCCTTCAGCACAATACCCCACTCGGGCATCATGAATAAGCTCACCAGCTTAAATATCAACCCCTATGTCACAAGATGGGTTGCAAACTGGCTTAGGGATAGAACCCACATGGTCAGAATTGCAGGTGCCATGTCAGACTCTAAACCAGTTACAAGTGGCATCCCACAAGGCTCAGTCCTGGGACCTCTCTTGTTTGGTATATATTTATCTGAGGTACAGGCTAACAGAGGAGGACTATGGCTGACAACGTTTGCAGATGACTGCAAACTGGAGGCCATAATTGACTCACTGGCTGACACAAGAATCCTCCAAGAAGGTCTCACAGAGACGGATAACTGGTGTCAGAGCCATGGCCTAAAGCTAAATGCCAAAAAGTGCATAGTCATCCCCTTTGGGAAAAACAAAGTGCCCACAAATTACCACATAGGTGGTAATCCATTAAGTACAGAAGAAGTAATTAGGGATTTGGGGACCCAAGTAGACTGCAATCTCTCCTTTGACAATCACATTGCCAAAGTGGTTAGAAAGACATTCTATATAGCCCACCTTATCACGAAGGGGTTCACATCTAGATCAAGAGAGGTCATTGTGCCCCTCTACTCATCACTCATCAGGCCCATAATTGAATACAATGCCTCATTTGGGATGTACCTTACCCGACACCTGCTACAACTAGAAAAACCCCAAAAGTACCTCACCAAGAGGATCAAGGGACTCAAACAGATGCCCTACGCAGTTAGGCTAAAGAAACTCCAGCTGTACTCAGTTGCTTACTGCCTACTCAGAGGCAATCTGTGCCTGACGTATAATGCCATGTCCAACCCAGAATTAATGGACATGCTCCACCTCAAGAAATCCAAATCCATGAGAACTACACGCTCCAGTGACTTAAACCTCAGCACAGAAATAAATAGAACATACTGGAAGGACAGATTCATATCCCAGAGGCTCCCACACTCTGGAACAAAATCCCAATCCATGTCAGACAGAGCCCTTCAATGACCCTCTTCAAGAAGAATCTTGACGTTTGGATGGGAGATCATAAATTTACCCCTGGGATCTCTTCTGTGTCACTGCTAGACAGAAGCACAGTAAACTAACCTTAAATGGGCTATCTTCTGTGACCTACTATACAGAGGCATAGTCAACTAATCTAAGAAGGGTGGCAAAAGCCAAACACACTCTGGCTAGGCTTGTAAATGCCCTAGGGCAGATAGCCTAGTATCAACCTATGAAGTACAAATATGACTCTGTCATTGTCTATGTTGGTGTGAATGATCTGAGATGCATCTCCCTGGACTACATGAAAAGAGACATGGAGGAGCTCTCCGATTTTGTAGCCCAGGCAGGTAAGACCCTATCCCTGAGTAGCATCCTGCCATCACCCAGAATGATACCCTAGTACAAGGACAAAATGATCAACTTCAACAATTGACTAAGCTTTTGGTGTCATTCAAAGGGGATCCAGTATCTGTCTGCCTGGGATGACATGATCGACAGACCATGATGCTTTGCCAGAGATGGCCTGCACCTGTCACCCTTGGGATTCTGGATACTGGCTAAGGCTCTTGTCACCCCTATTGTGCCTTTTTTAGGCAAGGTTCAAATCACAAATTCACCACAGTAACAGGTACAAGCAAGCAAAATCTGAGGGTAATGCTACTCAGTGCTGGAAGTCTAAAGCTCAAAATGCATTCACTCAAGACACTACTTAAAATGGAGAACATCAACATCTGTGCAGTGACAATGACCTGGTTCAAGGCTCCAGAGAGCACCCCTGCATTACCAGGCTATAATTCATATCACACCTTTCGGTCACCTAACCTGGACTGAAACACTAAAGGCGGAGGCGTGTCCGTGTTCATTAAGGATATCCACACCTCCAGGCTAGTTGCTCAGCATAATGCATCCAAGATTATCCAGGTGCAACTAACTATGGGCAAGACCGCAATCCAAATTGTAACTTGCTACAGATCCCCCACCATGCCCCAGGATTCCCACTATGCATTTCTTGATACAATGGAATATATTAGGGTACAAGCCAACACCTTAATAATGGGTGACTTCAACTACCTCACCATTAATTGGAAAAACTACTCATGTACCTCAAAGTTTTCTAGAATTCATAAATTCCAACCCCTTGGATCAACTTTTCCACACCCTCACCAGGGACAGCAATGTCCAAGACCTGGTCATTACCAACATAGGCGACTGGTGTTCCACACCAGAGGTCAATTCCTCGTTAGTCAGATCCAACCACAAGCTAATCACTCTAGACATCCACATCCCACCCCCACACCCCATTAGGGAAACCACCATAAAAAAATTCTCCAAAGGCAACTTCATGCTTCTTAAGACAGAAGTGGCAAACTTCAAGACACCCATGCAGATGGACAATAGAGGTACGACTGCTGAATCCTATACAAATGCACTTTATAAGCACTTACACGAGGACATGGATTGTGCTATCCCTAACAGAACCAAGATGCTATCTTCCATAAAAAGGATGCCAATCTGGTGGTCACCTGCCATAAACAAACTCTACAACAGAAGAAAGAAACTGTTTCAAAAAAGAGTAAAATCCCATGATTGGAGGAACTCCCTGGTCAGCCTCAGTAAGAAGCTCAGATCTCTCATAAAATCCTCCAAAGCTAGTTACGAAAACAAAATCACCACTGATTCTAAAGACAATCACAAAGCATTCTATAGCTATGTCAAAAATCTCAATGGCAACACTCAGAACAGCTCTGAGTTACAGCACAATGGCACTAAATATACAGAACCAACTGATATTGCCAACATCCTGGCAGATAGGTTCAGTGCTAACTTTACCTCCCTCTCACCCCCTAAAGAGCCCATCTCTATACTGGAAGAATGCAAAGTTCCTGTAATCACAGCTGCACAGGTAAAAACCACATTCTCCAAAGCCAAGAACACAACATCCATGGGACCTGACAACATCCCTGGCTGCATTCTACATGAACTACAGAATGAACTGGCACCCCACCTAAGCATCATGTTCAATCATAGCCTCACCTCAGGCTTTGTGCCCACTAAATGATACACAGCGATGGTTATCACACTCCACAAAAGAGGAGCCACCACGGACCCCAGGAACTACCTCCCCATTAGCTTAATGAGCCTAGTCTGCAAGGCCATGGAACGTATCATCATGGACCTTATAAAAAAAGACATTGGCAATCTCCAAGCTCTGGACCCCACCCAATTCAGGTTTGTAAAAGGCAGATCATGTCTCCTAAACCTGATAGACTTCTTTGAAGCAGTCACCAAAGCCGTAGACAAGGGTAAGGTGGTTCACACAGCCTATCTAGATCTCACCAAGGCTTTTGATGAATCCCCCACTTTGGAATTATACATAAACTCAGTAAACTAGGTATAAATCCCTATGTCGGAAGATGGGTGTGTGTGTGTGTGTGTGTGTGTGTGTGTGTGTGTGTGTGTGTGTGTGTGTGTGTGTGTGTGTGTGTATATATATATATATATATATATATATATAGATATATAGATAGATAGATATAGATATCTTTAGATATATCTATATACATATTTATGTTCTGTCCTAGACAATGGGAATGGCTGGACACAAGATCAGTTTCAAGAATTCCCACTAATTTTCCATGCATGCTCAGTGACTAGATGACTTGCTTCATACCTAGTTTTCTTTGGACTTACTGTTGCAACCCTTTGGCCTCCTCAGTATGTAGACAAGTTAAGCCAAAGTTTCACACCCTACGGTGAAGTAAAGCTGGCACTCTCTCCTGTCTATAGCATTTGGATTGCCAGTCAGACAAACTGCTGGCAGTAAAATGTAGGTACTTTCCTTTGCAACAGGGACAGATTTATGCAGGCAGTAATGAAATTATATAGTTACAAATTATTTAAATACAACCTTTGTCTCCAAACGCATGCTAGCATACTTGTATGCATATATACGAGCAAAAATTGGGAATGCAATCTGATTGGCCAAAGCAGTATAGAATATTAAAAAGAACTTCATATCACTCCATACTGAAAAATAAAAAATACATACCTAAATAAATGAAAGCTCAGTAATATGTTCTTCAGAAAAATATTGAAACATAAATGAATCCCAGCCAGTGTTTTGCAAACTATTAAATCAATATAGGTATTATATTAGTCTTCTGTAACTTCTGCATTAATAAGTTGTTTTCTTTCTGTCATTATGCAAGTATGTTACAACACTAACAATACATTGTTGCATTATTACAGCAAATTTTCTCTCTGTAAAATTAAATGCTGAAAGTCAAAGAGGTCCACTTCAACTCCACTCCATGACTTAATGAATAGGCTAGATTTAAGGTATTCTTTTACGGTACTCTCTTGAAATAACACGTGTTTTTCATAGTGATGTAGTTCTCAGCAAAATTTAAAAACAGTGAAAACTGTCATAAGCATTTGTGAATTACCTTTTATACTGATCATTCGTTGATTGATAAGGAAATATATAAACCTCAGTGCATATATAAAGTCTACACATCATTTAGTTTAACTGTAGCTACAGGTGAATAAAACATTTGTTTAAATTAACATTTATTTTTTTCCTCTACCTATTTGTGTATATTTATACCCAACTTTGTTGAATATCATGTATTTTTGTTTCATTTTATGCCCTGTCCTTTCTATTTTATTTTAATATATTTGCCAGCTGTGTAAATCCACTAGACAAGGTATGCTTTTTCAGGGTTACCCAGGAACACTGGTTAGGTGACTTATTCAGAGTCATGCAGAAGGTAAAGTTAAAAGGAATTAAACAAATCAAATCTTGTACCCTTGACTACAAGAAGCAGCTTATTAAGAGCTTAGAGGTTTAACTGCCAGACATTCATTACCTTCTTTAATTTCTGGTAAATCATTAAGAGTTATATACAGTCAATAATGTCAGTCATTAGATTTTCATAGCTCTTATTTTTTAGAATATGCATGTTATTGCAAAATCCAGTGTTCTGTTGTTAACATTTTAAGGGAAAAAAGTTTGTCTCTTGTCTCTCTCTCTCTCTCTTAGTAGGGCAGGTCTTATTTTGCCTAACATTTATGATGTGTTCTGTTCCTCTTTAATGTCTTTTCTTTTGGTAAATCACCAATTATTGCAGTCAGTCAGTAATGCCAGTCTCAACTCCATGACTTAACAAGTAGGCTAGATTTAAGGTATTCCTTTAGGGGAATCGCATATTATTCTAAAAATATATTTCCTTCCAGCACTTTTCATTCTGGTATATTTTTAACTGAATTTGAGTTATCTGGCATTGAAGGCTCTGAGTTATTAATAACCTGCTTCCTGTGGAACTTTGAGCATGCTACTTAACCAAACAGTGTTCCATGAGCTATCCCCTCCCTATGGAAAATATCCCACGTCATCCCACTCCATAAAGGTGGAAGTTCCACAGAATTATCCAACTATAGACCCATTGCCATTCTTTCCCCACTAGCCAAAATAATGGAGAAATGTGTACACAAGCAACTAATGCAATACCTTATACAGAGTGACCTACTGTCCAATTCCCAGCATGGCTTCAGGCCACATCACAGCACCACCTCTGCCTTCCTTTCCTTTACTAATGCCATAAACCAAGAAAGGAATGACAACCCTCTCCTCCTACCACCCAACACTACAACCTGTGAGAGATGCACTTATATAGCCAAACTGGAAGCAAAGCTCTCTTCACCCAAGACTGGACTAGACAGTCAAGAGGAGAGGGTAAATACTTGCACCACACCACACTCAACACATAGTCCCTCAAAACCTACACCACCAAAACACACACATAGAAACACAAAACACACACCTACATTCACGGAGGCTCTCAATAAAAACCTGCCGAGCATCAGGGACATCCAAAGCATAAACGCAAGCAAACTCCACCCCCCAACACAACCCAAATGACACATAGCCCACAAACTCAGTGTGCCACTCAACCACAGCCCATAAGGCATAACAACGTACCCAACACTCTAGTCATAGGTGACTCTATAGTCATCCACACTGATGTTCCACTCACTAGACTAAACAAGGAGAAAGTTACTAACAGCTGCCTGTCAGGTGCCAGGATCCGCCACATAATGCATGCACTCAGGTCACTCCACAATAAGTACAAATATGACACTGTCATTGTCCATGTTGATGTAAATGACCTGAGACGTACCTCCCTGGACTACATGAAAAGAGACATGGAGGAGCTCTCTGATCTTGTATCCCAGGCAGGTATGACCCTAACCCTGAGTAGCATTCTGCCATCACCCAGAATGATACCACAGTACAAGGACAAAATGATTGACTTCAACAATTGGCTAAGCTTCTGGTGTCATTCTAAGGGGATCCAGTATTTGTCTGCCTGGGATGACATGATCGACAGTCCACGATGCTTTGCCAGAGATGGCCTGCACCTGTCGCCCTTAGGATTCCCGATACTGGCTAAGACTCTTGCCACCCCTATAGTGCCTTTTTTAGGCAAGGTTCAAATGACAAATTCACCACCGTAACAGGTACAAGCAAGCAAAATCTGAGGGTAATGCTACTCAATGCTAGAAGCTTTAACCTCAAAATGCACTCACTCGAGGCACTCCTTAAAATGGAGAACATTGACATCTGTGCAGTGACAGAGACCTGGTTCAAAGCTCCAGAGAGCACCCCTGCATTACCAAGCTTCAATTCATACCACACCTTTCGGCCACCTAACCCAGAAAGAAGCACTAAAGGTGGAGGCGTGTTCATATTCATTAAGGATATCCACACCTCCAGGCTAGTTGCACAGCATAATGCATCCAAGATTATCCAAGTGCAACTAACTCTGGGCAAGACCGCAATCCAAATTGTAGCTTGCTACAGACCCCCCACCATGCCTCAGGATTCAAACTCCTCATTTCTTGATACACTGGAAAGTATTAGGGTACAACCCAACACACTAATAATGGACGATTTCAACTACCCCACCATTAACTGGGAAAACTACTCATGGGTTGGGAGGGTTGCCTAATGGTTAAGGTGTTTGCCTTACAAACACAAGGTGCAGGGTTCGAGTCTCACAAGGGATAATTGGCTAGGCTTAAAATGGCTCGCAAGGGCAGTTAGCTTAGTACTAATCTATGTACCAACTTTTTTGCTCAACGTTTTCTAAAATTCATAAATTCCAATGCCATGGATCAACTTATTCACACCCCCACCAGGGGCAGCAATATCCTAGACCTGGTCATTACCAACATGGGAAACCAGTGTTCCACATGAGAGGTCAATTCCTCATTGGTCAGATCCGACCACAAGCTTATCAGCCTAGACATCCACATCCCACCCCCATCCACAATTAGGGAAACCATCTTTAAAAACTTTTCAAAAGCCAACTTCACACTTCTTAAGACAGAAGTGGCAAACTTCATGACACCCATGCAGACGGACAATAGAGGTATGACTGCCGAATCCTACACAAATGCACTTTATAAGCACTTACACGAGTGCATGGATCATGCTATCCCTAATAGAACCAAGATGTTATCCTCCAAAAAAGGAAGTCAATCTGGTGGTCCTCTGCCATAAACAAACTCTACAACAGAAGAAAGAAACTGTTGCAAAAAAGAGTAAAATCCCATGACTGGAGGAGCTCCCTGGTCAACCTCAGTAAGAAGCTGAGATCCCTCATAAAATCCTCCAAAGTTGGTTATGAAAACAAAATTGCCACTGACTCTAAAGACAACCACAACGCATTCTATAGCTATGTCAAGAATCTCAATGGGAACACTTAGATCTGCTCTGAGTTGCAGCATAATGGCACTAAATATACAGAACCATCTGATATTGCCAACATCCTAGCAGATAGGTTCAGTGCTAACTTTACCCCCCTCTCACCCCCTAGAGGGCCCATCTCTATACCGGAAGAATGCAAAGTTCCTATAATCACGGCTGCACAGGTAAAAAAACACACTCTCCAAAGCCAAGAACACAGCATCCATGGGACCTGACAATATCCCAGGCTGTGTTCTACACTAACTACAGAATGAACTGGTACCCTACCTAAGCACCATGTTCAATCATAGCCTCACCTCAGGCTTTGTACCCACTGAATGGCGCACCGCAACAGTTATCCCACTCCATAAAGGGGGAGCCACAACGGACCCCGGGAACTACCACCCCATTAGCCTGACGAGCCTGGTCTGCAAGGCCATAGAACGTATCATCATGGAACTCTTAAACAAAGACATTGGTAATCTCCAAACTCTGGACCCTACTCAGTTTGGATTTGTAAAAGGCAGATCATGTCTCCTAAACCTGATTGACTTCTTTGAAGCAGTCACCAAAGCCATAGATGAGGGTAAAATGGTTCACACAGCTTATCTAGATCTCGCCAAGGCTTTCGACACCATCTCCCACTCTGGAATTATAGATAAGCTCACTAAACTAGGTATAAATCCCTAGGTCACAAGATGGGTTGCCAGCTGGCTCACAGACAGAACCCACACTGTGAAAGTAGCGGATTCCAAATCCGACATCAGACTAGTGACAAGTGGAGTACCACAGGGATCAGTCCTGGGTCCTCTCCTGTTTGGTATCTACTTCTCTGAAGTGCAGGCCAACACAGAAGGTCTTTGGCTAACAAAGTCTGCAGATGACTGCAAACTAGGAGCCATAATCGAAACTCCTAACAATGTGGACAAACTACAAAAGGGCCTCACTGAGACAGATACCCGGTGTCAAAGCCATGGCCTGAAGCTCAATGCCAAAAAGTGTATTGTCATCCCCTTTGGTAAAAACTCTGTACCCATGAACTACCACATAGCTGGTAGTCTACCTAATGCCGAAAATGTGATAAGAGACCTTGGGACACAGGTGGACAGTAGTCTCTCCTTTGATAATCACATCGTCACAGTGGTCAGGAAATCCTTCTACGTGGCTCATCTCATCACAAAAGGATTCTCATCCAGAAAAAAAGAGGTCATTGTTCCCCTCTACTCATCACCCATTAGACCCATTATAGAGTACAATGCCCCTTTTGGTATGTACCTCACAAGACATCTACAACAACTGGAAAGACCACAGAAATACCTCACAAAGAGGATTACTGGCCTCAAACAGATGCCCTATGCAGACCGTCTCAAAAAGCTACAGCTTTACTCCATCGCATATCGCCTACTCAGGGGCGATCTCTGCCTAACATACAAAGCTATGTCAAACCCAGAGCTGTTGGACATGCTCCACTTAAAGAAATCCCAATCCCTCCGAGCTACACTCTCTAGGGACCTTAACCTTGTCACCACAATAAACAGAACATGCTGGAGGGATAGATTCCTGTCCCAGAGACTTCCCATACTCTGGAACAGACTACCTATCTATGTCAAACAGAGCTCCTCATTAGCACTCTTCAAGAAAAATCTTGATGATTGGATGGGAAATGGGAAATTCACCCCGGGGATCACTTCTGTGGCTCTGCTCGACAGTGGCACAGGAAAATAATTTTCTTGGGTGGCGAAAGCCAGGGTACATTTTTTGGCTAGGCTTATATGGGCCCTAGGGCCAATAGCCTAGTACCTACCTATGAACCTATGACTAGCATAACCTCTGCCCTCTTTCTTGACCTATCAAATGCCTTTGCTATGGTCAACCATGAACTATTCATTCTTTCTCTAAAGTCAGTTTCTCTGAACAAGCACACAATCCAGTGGTTCTAGTCCTACCTGACTGGCAAACAACAGGCTGTATTATGACAGGGCAAATTATCCAGCCAGCTACCTCTCACTCTTGGTGTCCCTCAAGACTCCATACTAGGACCACTACTCTTCTCTATTTTCATCAACAACCTTCACACTGCTATACCCAAAGCTACCATCATTCAGTACGCAGATGATTCCACTCTCATCTGTTCAGCCACCTCCCCATCCGACCTGCAAATCTTAACCCAATGCACATTTAACATTATTGAAAACTGGCTCTCCAACCAGTGTGTACTGCTGAACCCCAGGAAAACTAAACTTCTGATCTTCACCCTCACTAGTAGATCCACCCTATTCTCATTCACTGTTACATCCAACAATGGTACCACTCTGCTAGACAGGGGTCCAGGAAAGTAAGTAGTGCAGGAAGAAATAGCCAGGGAATTATTATGGCTAGGCTTGCATAGGCCCTAGGGCCGATAGCCTAGTAACAACCTATGAACCCAGATACCCATACAAAGCTTCTAGGGGTTATTATAGATAATAATCTTAAATTTGACCTACAGGTCAACAAAACCATACAAACCATCAATAAGAAGCTTGGATCTCTGTATAGAAACAAGTCATTTTTAACCCCACTGGCTAGAATTGCAATCGCCCGGTCACACCTACTCTCTACTCTTATTTATGCCTCTCCTGTACTCCCAAACCTAAATAAATCGAAATGAATAAGCTCTCCCATAGCTACAACCATATTGCCAGATTTGCCACTGGCTCCACCTATAGAACCCATCACTACCAGATCCTGAAACAACTAGAGTGGCTAGAACTTCCCAGCTTAATTCAACTAAATCAACTCTTAATAGCCCACAAAATTCTTTACCACCCTGAGGTTACCCCCTCATTCATAAATATTATAAAGCCATACAACAACATGAGGTCACTACAATCTTCCAACAAACTATTGGTCCAAACCTACAAAGCTAATAACTCAGCTGGTGAATCTGGCTTTGTCCATGTACCAACCCTGATTAAGCTATAAAATGAAATCATATCTGAATAATATCTTATCTCAACTACGTACTGTACCAGTCTGATGAGTTTTGCTTTAATGTGTCTGACCATGTAAATTGTGAGTCTCTTTTGGGAACAATACTAAATCATTGTATATAACTCTTTCTTATATTTTCTATGTATCTAATGATGTGTAATCTTTGTAATATTGTCTCCTGGAGCTTTTCTCCCCGGGCCTCCGCTATAAATGGACATATATCCAATCAGACTATCCCAATAAACAAATGTAAAGTAAATAAATAATAAAATAAATGGCTATCTCTGAAAATGGATGCTTTGTCCAATGGATTTACCTAGTTAGCAAATATGCTTCACCAAAAAACAAGTAATCTCCGTGGTATCCCCGAAGTCTCAAAACAACCCACTAAAGTGTAGTGTGTCCAAAAACAAAACAGTGTAAGAAACTTCTTTGTGTGGAAGATTTTCACTCCATATATTTCTAGTTAATCACTGTATATTAATCAGATCAGACAATAGTAGTAGAAGTAGTGAACGTAAACTCAAGTCAAAACAAAACAAAACAAAAAGTAATATATAATTGTACAGCATTACTAAGTATTCAAAAGTAATCCAAGCAAGGCAGGCAGTCTGTTTCCAGTCGAAAATCCTTTGTATGCTTCACCCAATATTTTTGACTTTGTCCCGAATTCTTGAGCAAAGAAATTGAGAAGTATGTTGGTGTGCTTCTTATAAAATGTGCAAATTCTGGTAAATTATTTTAGATTGTAATCAGTAAATAATGACAGGCATGTGTGTGTTTCAGACTTTGTATCCTTCAGAAAATGTTTGTTAATGCAAAGCTTGTTATTTAAGCCAAGTATACAAAATAAATATTTAAATTAATTTCCTGATTTTGAGTTTTGTCTGGGATTCATGAGATAAGACAGTGAGAGGGGAGAATGTAGTTGCAATAGACTGCTCTGTATGGTTCTGACAGCTGTGAGCTGAGATACATTTCTGGACCATGGTTTAAGAATGCATTCACTCAATTGATCTCATGTAGGTATCTGAGTTGACAGTCATATAAAACAAGCAATAATGCTTGACAGGGTATGTGTTAATGTGTAATTAACGCCTGCCCCCTGGAAAGGTATTCATTACACATTATACCATGACTGCCGAAAAACGTGCACGCTGATTGGCCAGCGTGCCCGTTGTAAATCGAGTTATACTAATGGAAAAAGGTCCGGTCACCCGGACTTTTTTCCATTAGTATAACACGTTTTTTTAAAACACTGTCTCGCTATGTTAAATGGGTTTAACATAGCGAGACAGCTTTAAAATAAGCAACGGAGATCTAGCGAGACAGTGTTTTAAAAAAAAGCAACGGAGAAAGCAAGATCTCCGTTGCTTTTTAGCTATGTTAAATGAGTTTAACATAGCGAGACAGTTTTAAAATAAGCAACGGACATCTCCGTTGCTTATTTCAAAACTGTCTCGCTATGTTAAACTCATTTAACATAGCGAAACACTAAAAAAAAAGCAACGGAGATCTTGCTTTCTCCGTTGCTTTTGCCCACAGCTCTGATGTATTGCGCAGTACATCAGAACTGCCACGGATGCCAGACATCTGCGGAAGGGCAGTAAACAGGCATTATACTATGCCATTATTTAAGAAAAGTAATAATTTCTTTTCTTAAATAATGTCATGGTATAATAGCAATAACCCACTTCTGGGTGTGGGTAATGCTAAATTTACCCACGGTTGGCTTTGTTTGGTCCCTCGGGCTTCGCCCTCGGGACCAAACCACGCCAACCGTGGGTAAATTTAGCATTACCCAGGTTATTGCTATATTAACACACACTCTGGAAGGCATTATTGCACTTAGAGAATGGGCTCTCTGTAAAATTGTTGTGTTTTTGTATTACAATATTTTTTTAGTATATATTTGATGTAAAATAGCTTCTCTGCTTAATGTTTCAAACTTGCTGTAGTATATGTTAATGGTGTTGTAGGAAGCATTTCACATCCAAAATATAACATTTAAAAAAATAACAAGATATTTACTTTAGTTGTTTGGTCCCTTATTTCTAAATCGTTTGGTTGGCAGTCATTGGAAATACGCTTCAGACTTTTACTTCCTTCAGAAATTTCATGCTAAAATAAATCCTTTACTTAAGCAACTTTGTAATTTTATAAGAGCAATAATTAAAATCTGTTTGTATTTTAGAGCCTTTGTTCCCCCTTTATTTTAGGCTTTATCCAGATGGTGCAGGGGTGTGCAAACCTCTTTACTGCTGCTGCTGCTGCCAGTAGTCATCTCACTCACTCACACACACACACACACACACACACACACGCTCACATACACATACTTTTTTCTGATTTATTTTCGATCATCTCTATCTCTCTTACTTTCATATATGCATACACTCTCACACATGCACGCACGCACACTTTTTTTACACTCGCTAAACAGCAGAAGCGCTGCTTAGTGAGTGTAAAGTAGTAGCTCAACTGATCACAGACATAAACACATACATGCACTTTACTTTACTTTACTTTTTTTACATTTTACACTCGCTAAACACCAGAAGTGCTGTTTAGTGAGCATAAAATAATGGCAGCCATTAGTGTTTTTCTGCCCAAGCTCCAGGGTGGCTTGATATGCTGCTATCTAGGGGGGGGGCCATTTTTCAGCAGGCATCACTTGTACTTTAATACCCTGCTGGAGAATACTCGTTCTCCACTTGGAGTACTGATATACAGTAAGCCCATTCTCTAACTGGCTGTAATTGATGGTCATATGTATGTGTGTGCACTTGCACACACACACATGCAGAGAGCCAAGTTCTCAACTGTTCCAGATTAGTCCCTTATAGTTGTGGCGTCTTCCTCATAACATTTCTAGTTTTTTGGCAAAGTATTGTGGGCTGCAGTCACTAAATAATGACAAGCATGTGAGTTTCTGACATCATACAGTTCAGAAAATGTTTATTAATACAAAATTTTTATATTAGCTACTTTCTGAGTGTATCACGCCAATATTTAAAATCTGTCCCTGAGTTTATGCCTTTGTCTCAAATTCTTGAATTAAGAGTTTGGTCTGGCATATTGGGTGCTTTGGATGGGTCTCACAGCAGCGAGCTGAAGTACAATTTTAGGTCATTATTTGTGCATTTGTCTATCGTTTGATTGCAAGCAAACATCTAATGCGTATGCAGTCAAATAAGGGGCTATAATTGATGGCCGTGTGTGTGTGTGTGTGTGTGTGTGTGTGTGTGTGTGTGTGTGTGTGTGTGTGTGTGTGTGTGTGTGATTGTGTATGTAAGTACTTTGATCCTGTATCTCAGAATTGTTATATTGTAAAACAAGAAGCCAACTGAGTAAAAAGGAGCATTGTTCTAGGAGCCATGTTCTTTTAGTACAATCCATGGTTTCATTGTTTTTTTTTTTTTTTTTTTTTTGACTGCTGACAGTGTGTATATCATTTGGCTGTGTATTTTTAATTGAGATTGTTTTATTTCTTCTTGTTATTTTATTATTCTGTTTTCAGAGTGTGACATGACTGTGTTGGGCTACAGCAGTTTGTCTGACAGTACAGGTGAGTAAGGCTATGAGATGTTAATGAACTGCTTCCTGTGGTGCAGGATTTGAGTTACCTTCATTGTCTACTGTGTGACTGACCAAGTCATTTCACCAGACAGTACTTCTGGGCTACCTCAGAAAAGGAGCACATATCTAGTCTGCTGTTTCAGGCTGCTAGCAGATGCATTACACATTTGTCTTTTGAACTCCTGCTCCCTTCACATAGCTGCTAATTAGTGCTTTACTGTATGCTATTCAACTATGATTCTCAGCATATCTCTTGTAGTTTAATGGATTACGTATACATTCTCAGTAAATGTGATTTTCAAGGTTAAAGAAGTTTACTGCTGCTCATGCTAAGTATGTTTTCAATGTAAGAATGTTTGTTTTGTTTAACAAATAGTTGTCAGTGTTCTTCCTGTAAAATTTGAAATAAATCTTTTCAATTAAATCCAGTTCTCTGTAATCATTGTTAAAGTAAATAACAAAATTATATGCATACTTATAGGTTTGAACAGTGTTGTGTTCTGGGGAATCTAGGGAAAGATAATCAAGTGATGAGATATTGATATGATTGGGTGGTCCTTTACCCTGCCTAGACACCCATTTGACTCTGATCTGGCTCTGCTGTACTGTGGTTTGTCTTTCTCAACTATTTGTAATAATATGGTCAGCTTTGTGAAGCAGATGGCTTTCACTCTTCCATTGTGTTGGTCTGCCTGAGCATGTGTGTGTGTGTGTGTGTCTGTGTGTGTGTGTGTGTGTGTGTGTGTGTGTGTGTGTGTGTGTGTGTGTGTGTGTGTATGTATATATATATATATATATATATATATATATATATATGTAAATTTTGATTTAATGTCCATTTTAAATAATCAGAGTACCTCGTATTAAGGTCCCTCAGTATTTCAGTGTAAAATAATCGTATCCAAATGCAGTATGAGACCTAAGGAAATAAATTCCATGTAAAAGAGTAAATTAGCAGTTAAAGATAGTTATGTTGATAAAAAAGGTCAGTTTCTCTATTTGTACCACAAGCACCTTAAGACTGTTTAGAGTTGGAGTGTTGCAGAGCTGGTAAGAGCACTGACACAATGAGCATGCAGTGGATTGCTTTGGGATTAGTGGTTCAAGACTGAATGCCTGCTAAGTGCCTGACCTATGCACATGCTCTCCATACTTGGAGGATAGCAAAATGAAATGACAGAAAAATGCTGTGGATTGGGGCCGGGGGACTCATATAGACTTACTTCCAAGAGAGGATTACAGAAGCTCTAAGTATCAGCATATGCAATGGGACTGCTGTCAATGACCATGACATCTCATAGTCTCACGTTATGACCTCAACTGTGGGTGCTAACAGGTGGCTGTCCCTTGAAATCGACAGGACATTTTACCTTCAACTGTTCACATCATTTAGAGATTGGAACTCTAGTAAATGTTTGGTAGTGGTAATTCACTGTGGTAATGCTTTTGTCTTTCTGTGCCACTGAGCATTTGCTGACCTTCAAAGATCTGAAACAAAACTCTTTCATTACAGTTATCATTTTCCTAGCAACAGATTTTGTGTTTTCCTTTGATCATTGCCATTTCAGGTTTATGTTTCTTTGATACTCAGTGACTCGAAAATTATTTATACAAGATGTCTGTCTCTAGTCGTGGCAAGTCTTTGAAGGCAAGGGTATACATTGTGGCTTTTGTCTTCATGTACAATGGTGCATGCGTGGGCAATCTCGGAGACAAATTTTTAAGCACATCATTTGCATGGAGTTTCTATTGCAGAGTCAGGCTTAGTTATAATTTGAGTAAATTCTCAGGTGAGCCATACCCAGAAACTTAATTTTTCTGGAGGAGAATATTGTACTCTGCAAGGTTATTGCTGAATATGTCTGTAACATGGAAAAGGGCCTGGAATTAGGATCAGCAGTGGCTGTAGGGGTTTACAGGGAGGAACATACATGGCAAACATGTATTACAGCAGCAAGGAAGGGGGTATAGGTCTGTATTAATCTGCCTAAAAATTCTTAAAATAGTGTCTGGTGTTAAAGCATTCCAAATAATGGATGCCCAGAGCTAAAGGCTGACAACATTAGGTTCTCTGCGTGGGCAAAGGGATAAGCACCTCAAATGGCAGGTTAGATCACAAAATTCTAGAAAATGCTTTTCATAGAACAGTAAGTAGATTTTGTCATCTTTGTCTTCCATCAGTTATTAACTGTCTTTGTTTGTAGCACTGTAACTTGGTTGGCTGTACAGAAAGATTTTATATAATAAATCTATTTTTCTTTTACACAGATGCTGTTGGAAATCTTTTATGAGACAGATGAGCCAAGATATTTATTAACTCATAGACTAAAGATCATTAATTATGTTTCTGAGTTTTGTGCTCCCCATTTCTGATGATAAAATAATGTTCAATTAGCCGATGAATAAAGAACATGAAGGATATTTGAGTAATGAGATTTAATAACAGGACAGGATGAGGGCCAAATCACATGCCCTTCTCATCAATGTAAAATCTGAATTTTAAGTATTGAACAAAAAACAATGGAAGAGAAAATTAATGAATTAGGTACATACATAAGGTATATGCATACACTGATTAAAGTAAGATTTTTTTTATTACTGCCAGTTTATTAATTTTGCCAAGAGGTTTTCCATTGAACAATCCTCATTTTCAATTTAGATCTATAGCAGAAAAAAAAAAAAACTCCAGTAGTTCTATACATATGTTGTTTGTCTTTTCGGCTTTTCCTGGTTAGGGGGCCGCCACAGCGGAACTCCGGTCCGCTAATGATTGGCAGTAGATTTTTAAGGTGCCAAGTTGCCAGCCCAACGCCCAACCTTCAGCGAAGGCATGCCCATTCACGCATGTCTTTCGGAGGCCACTCGACCGCGAGGAGGACATGCAGACTAGTTCTATACATATAACAGTGATAAAAAAAGAAGAATAGACTGATACATATGAAACAACAAGTACAAGAAACTGAGTACACAGAGTTTCTAAAAATGCTGATACAGAGCTGTTTACAGAAAATTCAGACATAAACTATTGATGACATGCAGCCAGTTGCATGGAGTCAGTATGTGTAGTCTTGTGACAATGGAATAACTGCTACTAGGAACACATAAGAATAGGCCCTCCCTTATTACCAGAGTTAGTAGAGCTACATTTAGTTTATCCTCAGGTTTAAGTACAGTATGGTGAGACTGAGTGCTGTAGCTTAGCAACCACTGGGATCATGTGACAGATTACTAAACACTCAGACAATATGACTAAGAATAGGTGTGAGATATGCATGAGCTGAGTGAAACAAAGGGGCTTTTGGACTGATATGTGGCATAATGGTGCACCATGTTCACTCCCAGTGTGTTCCCAACCTATGGCTAATCTAGCCCTGTGCATTAATAAATGCAGTACCCAAGCTAAATTCAAGGACCGACCCAGTCAGTTTGATGGTAACTGACACATTCTTCTTGGGCATATCTTGCATGACCCTCTTAGAGGCAGGAAATTATTTTTATTGCTGGGTCCTCTGGCTAGGCTTTTAATGGTCTGATGCCTGATTGCCCCATATCAACCTATGTACCTATAAATATATAAGAGAACTTTAAGGGCAAGGTGGATTGAATCATGAACTGTATATTAGTTTCTTCCAACAGGTGAGATGAATCAGTCAGCCTGTAAGGCAGATGAATCTTCATAACTCTTTTAAGGCATTGCAATGTTGACCTTACCACAAAGAGTGTCAAACGTGTCTGTCCATGGTAGGTAGATTCCATTCTGAACAGCTGACTGATAAGTTACTATAGGAGACAGTGTACTAAACAAGCTTCAGCAGTAATACTGCATTAGTTCATAGGTTCATAGGTAGGTACTAGGCTATTTGCCTGAGGGCATTTATAAGCCTAGCCAGAGTGTGTCAGTTTTCGCCGCCCCATTGATTAATTAACTGAGCCTCTGTCAAGATGAGCCAATGAAGTGTTCCCAGGGTTGTATTTTTCTGTTACCCATCCACTCGTCAAGGTTTCTCTTGAAGAGTATTAGTGAGGGGCTCTGCCTAATGTAGTTAGGAATTTTGTTCCAAAGCATGGGGAGTCTCTGTGACAGGAATCTATCCCTCCAGCATGTTCTATTTATTGTTGTGGTGAGGTTTATCTCATTAGAGCGAGTGGCTCGCAGTGACTTGAATTTCTTTAGGTGGAGCATGTCCATCAATTCTGAGTTGGACATGTCTTTGTAAGTCAGGCAGAGATCACCTCTGAGTAAGCGATATGCCACTGAGTACAGCTGCATGGCTGCCTAGATTCATTGAGATGGTAATAGTTATCTCTGAAGAATCATACCACCAACTGGTTATGTTTTCTGACTGTTGCTTGTAATAAGTGAAAGGCTGTAGCCAATCTGAATTATTCGGCATCTTATGGCTTATGCTGTTCCTGTAAGTGATTGTTTGGTGCCTCTTCCTATGCACATTTGGTTTTATTGATGTTTCAAATAGAGCTAGAAGAGTACAGGTAAAGTTTGTCCCAGACCATATTATCCTGTAAGAGTCTACACTTCACACAGGGTGACTGCTGGACTATCTGATCACCTGCTTGTTCTGCCAACCTGGCAGTCCCACAGCATAAACACACTGCTGACAAAATAACAACAAAGGGTAAGTTTAGGTTTACATTTCAGTTACTATTCCTATATTCCTTCACATACTATCTGATTGAGAGTTTCCCTTTCATTTTACTTCCTAATCTCTGGTTTGTTGTGCTCACCTGATCTAGTTGCAGTAACTGTTGAAGCATCTTTTCCCTTAATCATTTTCCACTACAGCCTTGAAAGTGCCTCTCTTTTGTTGTGCTGTAATTAATCCTCTGACTTCTGTCTGTTCATATCTCCCTTGAATGAATGAATCCCTTCTGCTTATTCATTTTTTCAGTTGTATTGACTGTTCAGTAAGCCTGTTGCCTGCCTCAGTCTTCCTGCTGAGTTCTTTATAATGCTTGGGCCGTTTCTTCTTTTACCAGACCCTCACTTGTGGCTCAGTCTGCAGCCCTTCTCAGTTATAGCTGAAGTAATATTCCTTCACTTTTGCTTTGCTTTTCAATAATCCTTTTCCACATGTTCTTTCACTTCTCTTTCTTTTACCTAGTTAAGCTCTTTTTTTCTTCATATCTGTTCATTATTTGAATTTTGAAGATTTTGAGCTATAACAATATGCATTTTTTCAACATTTTATGACCAAAAATTTAAAGGTTTTGTGCACTATTCTATACCAAAGGACACCTGCCATCTCTGTCCTCAGTCCGTTAATGAGAGAGCATTATATGCTTGGCAGCTCCTCCGTTTTAGAAGCTCACAGGACGTATTTCTTACCTAAACCGAGATGTTTTCTTTGGATCATGCACAGTCGTAAGCAATCCAGTGGAATGCTTTGTTTTTTATTATCATATAGAATACAGAGCACTCTTATTCTGACAGGAAGTAGAGAAATAACCTTATTATGTGAAATTTATACATTTACAACCTAGGTATTAAAACCTTGTGCTATGGCACAATAGACTTTTGCCACAAAATGACTGCTTTGAAAGCCATAACACTTTTTTATTGGACACGAAGAATAACCGTAGCATAACAAGTTGTCAAACAGCTTTTAAAGCTGTTGGTTAATAGTAGGTGAACTTTACTTCTGGGTGCTGCTTATATGACATCACAAGTGTTTCACAGATTTTAAAGCTGTTAGATATGTTGCACTCTTACACTTTTTTAAAACATATAATACATTATGGTAGTTAAAACACCGTTATGTGTTACAAAGAATTATGAGTAAGTCACCAATAATAAAAATTTGTTAATTGAACAAAGAAATTTTCCTGTCAAGCTTCTCCGTCAAGATCAATTTCTTGAATCAATTTCTTAAACTTGTTAACAGTTTGGTTATGATTGGCAATCAGATCATAATCCTTCCTATATGTGATATACCAAGGGATTTCATTTTCACTTTAAAATCAGAAAGAATTTATAAAGATAATGTCAAAATGTTCACCACTTTCTTACTACTTAGAGCAACACATATTTACACATAACACACACACACACACACACACACACACACACACACACACACACACACACACACACACACACTCAAATCAAAACATCTTGCAAACTTTTTTTGTCGTAAAAGATATTTATCATTTCCTTTATCTGCTGCTGAGAGCAGACTTCTCTACCTTTGTCAGACCTTGAGGCTTTGACCTGCATGTTTTATGCTTTAAATTATTAAATATGTAAAAACTAAAGTGAAATGTGACAAGAGTAAAGAAACAATACCAGACTTTTCTACATCAATTGCTTTTTATCATCTCTACTAGCTGTTTTGTGATATTTTAAAATGTTAGCTACATTTGAGGTTTTAAGAAAATAATGCAACAAAAATATTAAATTATAACTCATGTTAGTTCCGAATAATCTAGGAAATTTAGGTTTTAAATTGTGGTAACAGCCAGTGAATTTACACCATATGCATTTTGTATTCTATGATAACAGTGAAGTGTTAATATTTTTATTACTCATTATTTAATTTATTAACAATCTCATATACATGTAAGTATTCAACACCACATTTAGAACATTTCCACATATGAACAGAATGAGATAATACACAAAAAGGTAATTATTAGTTACTATCAGTTTTGCAAGGAGTTACAAGTTTAACAGAGAAGTAAACTGTACACATCTTTGTAGACTAAGCAGGTACATGAGCTCTTAGTAAAGTCTTACAAAGCAGTCACTAGTTTAATTCTCCTTACTGACCCTTTAAGGACACTCCATAAAAAATAAGCAGTGCATGATGTTCATCGTATTACCCTGCTGCAGTCATCACAGTTGGGTTATCCTGTCGTCAGGCAGTCCCGCAGTCGGCCGGAATTCCAAAGTCTTGGTCCGGCGTCAGTTGCTGTTGCTTCTTCCCTGACGTCAGTGCACCAGGGGTATATGTAATGCATCGACGCCATTTTCTTCAGTCTTTCTTGCTGCGTGGTGCCCGAAGCAGAAGCAGTACGCAAGTGCCGGTCGGCCGACACCTGAGATTTTCGAAGTCGAATTTCAGATCCGAAGTCTTCAATAAAGCTAAGTACCCCGTTGGGGAAACTTTTCTCGCTTCAGACCGATGTCAGAAAAAGTTAACAATTGTATTTCTTGTGGGAAGCAAATACCTCATAAGGATTTTCATTCTTACTGCATACCTTGCCTAGGCCCAGACCACGACGTCACTGGTTGTCGTTTTTGTGCTAGGTTTAATAAGCGTACTATAAAAAGACGCTTTGATTTCGCACGACACTACTTCTGTAGAAAATTTAACTACACTATGCCGTCGGAGCAACTGACTACCGGCATGCACAAAAAACGCAAGGATAAGGACAGGCAGCCTAGACCCAAGCCAGACTCCGAGGCCTCGGTTGGTCCGGTCTCCGGTTCACCGGTCTTCAGTGAGGCTCCGACACAGCCCCTGACTACCGCAGAGCTGGAACCTGAGACCGCTTCGGAGCTTTTGGCAGAGAGTACTAGGCCGACACAGCCATTTTGTTTAGCCCCTACCGATGACATTGCTGAAAAACATGTCGGTGCTGCAGAAACAACTTCGGTTTCTGAAGGCGTCCTCAGACCGACGATGCTCACCATAAAAACATATCCTAAGACTAAGACTCCTGTTAAACCTAAAAAGACTGCACTTCAGTCTCCAGTTCAAGGCCCCATGCCTAAGAAACAGATGCATAAAATGGCTGAAGATTTGATCTCTTTAATCAGGGGTTCCCAACCCCCACCCGACAAAATGCCTAGACAAGAGGAAGATTATGCCTCCTCTGAACAAGTGTCTATTTCCTCAGGCTCCTCTGAGGACCAAGATTACTCCTTCTCCTCTTATGAAGATTCTGATGCTGAGGATTCTATTCCCTCAGCTTCTCCTCCTGAAGACTACTCCTTTGGGGAAACTTTACACACTATGAGGGAACATTTTCACTGGGAAGGTCAGGACTATTCTGACTCAAAGAAAAGACTCAGAGAGTTTCTTTTACTCCCCCAGCACAGATCACTTGCCATTCCCCCTGTTTTAGACATTGTGGATGATGTTTACTTAGAATCCAGTTTGAACCCAGATTCTCTGCCTCCTGCTCCAGCCAAATCTGACAGATACTATAGAGTACCTGATTCCCACAAATTCCTTTATAAAAGCCCTGTTGCTGATCCAGAGACTATCTCCCAGGGTCCCAAAGGGGCTAAGGCTTCTATGGCAAAAGATCCTGTACTCTCGGAAAGGGACTCCAGAGCACTAGACAGGTGGGGGAAAAAGGTTTACACCTCAGCCATTCCAGCTATGAGGGCACTAAATTGCCAATTTCACATGCTAAAATATCAGCAATTTCTAATGTCTCAGTTAAAACAAAAAATGAGCACACTCCCTCAACAGTCTGAATTGAAAGAAATGCAGGATCTGTTGCATGCAACTGAACAGGTGGGCAAACATACTTTACAATGTGGGTTTGATTCTTTGGAGGCTTCCTGCAGAGCAGCTGTCACTGGGTCTGTTATACATAGGCATGCTTGGTTAAAGGAACAAACTCTACCCGATCATGTTAAAGCAAAACTTCTAGATGCTCCCTTACAGCAGGATGTTCCTTTTGGAGATAAAGCAAAAGAAGTCTTAAAGAAAATGGAGGATAAGGCAAAATCTATGCAGACAGTCAAAGATTTTCTACAGGTACAGTCCCCTCGCTTCAGCAGAAATTGGGCAACAAAAAACTGGTCCTTTCCAGCTACTGACAGACCACAGAGGGGTAAATACAGACGTCCAAGAGGCAGAGGACAACCACAAACCCAGTACAAACCTCGACAATGGGGCACCGCAGCACAGAAGGGAGGAGAATACAGGTCCCAAACTACCAGAAGACAAACTCAATGACTTGTACCTCATCTGGCCAAGCAACACTCTCTTGGCAGCCCCCTTGGGAGGAAAACTCACACTTTTTTCAGACAACTGGCACATTGTCACAAAGGACAAATGGGTCCTAGACATAATTTCACGAGGATACAGATTCCATTTTCACACCTTGCCAGTGAAAAGAGGAATGCCAAACCTGCCCCAAAATCAATGGGCAGAGGCACAAAAACAAATTACAGCTCTCATGGACATGAAAGCCATTCAACTGGTACCTACTCGAGAGCAAGGCCAAGGATTTTACTCAAGACTCTTTCTAGTTCCCAGAAAGGACAATGCCTGGAGACCAATTCTGGACCTTTCAATTCTAAACACCTTCTTACAAGTACCCAAATTCAAGATGCTAACACTACAGCAGCTTCTTCCCATGTTGGGCAAGAAAGCATGGCTAGTAACGTTGGACCTCAAGGAGGCATACCTGCATGTCCCTATCAGACAAAGTTGCAGAAGATACCTCCATTTCATTGCAGGTTCAACCCATTACCAATTCTCTGCACTGCCCTTTGGCTTATCTACTGCATTCAGGGTCTTCACAAAATGCCTGGCACCAGTAATTGCATACTGCAGACAAAGAGGAATTCAAATATACCCATACCTGGACGACTGCCTCATCCAAGCAGAAAGCAAGGACATCCTCTTACAACATCTGGCTTTTGTAAAACATCTTCTAAGTTGCCTGGGGTACACAGTAAACGAAAAGAAATCAAAACTAGTACCCTCACAAAATATGACATTCCTGGGTGCCAGCTTGAATACAATGGCCCAGAAGGCTTATCTGATGCCAGACAAACAACTACAACTGACTCAATATTTCAAAACAATGGCAACAAAGACCCAACTACCTGCAAGAAAAATTCTGCAGGCCTTGGGCTTCATGGCATCTTGCATACTACTGATACCATTTGCAAAGCTGCATATGAGGAAATTACAGTGGTACCTAAAAAGCGTATGGTCTCAACACAGCCACAGCTTGAACACAATGATATCTGTCATTCCCTGCCTACAACAGGAGTTTCTATGGTGGTCACAGGCATGTCACCTCAACAAGGGTCAGCCTTTCACCTTGCCCCCAGCCAGGCAAACTATGACAACAGATGAATCGGACTATGCCTGGGGGGCACACATGGCAGGACAGTGCGTTCAAGGCGTATGGACTGCAGATCAAAGGAATCTGCATATCAATCAAAAAGAGATGCTAGCTGTACAGAATGCTCTGACAGCCTTCAAGAATCTATTACATCCAGGACAACTTACAATAAGGATGGACAATACCACAATAATGTGGTACATAAACAAACAAGGGGGTACACACTCCTACCCTCTATGCAGGCAAGCAATGACCTTGTGGAACACAGCTCTGGCTTACCAAGTTCAGTTACAAGCTCAATTCCTGCCAGGAAAAAAGAACACATTGGCAGACGACCTCAGCAGAAACATCATGGATCCCCACGAGTGGAAACTGGATCCACAAGTATTCGCAATGATAACTCAGAAATGGGGCCTTCTAGACATAGACCTGTTTGCCAGTCCTCAAAACTATCAACTAACAAAATTTTGTACAAGGACACTTCACCATCAAGCTTGGAAAGTGGACGCACTCTCATTCAGTTGGAAAAACCTGACAGTATATGCCTTCCCTCCATTGCCTCTCCTCACAAAGGTGCTTCTGAAAGTCAGAAAGGAGAGACTACGACTGATACTCATAGCCCCAGACTGGCCACGCCAGCAATGGCACCCACTATTAAGGAATATGGCCCAGGGCCCTCCTTGGATTTTACCACAAATTGCCCATTTGCTCACACAGCAAAACAATCAGATTCTTCACAGCCAGCTCAAAACCTTAAATCTGGCTGCATGGCAAATCACCTAAGCATCCAGCCAGCTCCTCTTTCCCAAACAGTTACGGATGTTATTCTGGAAGCTAGGAGGCCCAGCACCAGGAAGGCCTATTCGGACAAATGGAAAAGGTTTTGCGCCTGGAACCAAGCCAAAGGCCAAAGCACACTACAGCCTCACATGCCTCAGATTCTACAGTATTTAACTGAGATGTTGCACAAAGGACTTTCTTTTTCTTCCATTAAAATCCATGCATCAGCTATTTCAGCCCACTACAACACGGATCCACCCTTATTTTCGCATCCACTTCTAAGGCAGTTCCTCAGAGGGCAAAACATTAGGCCCCCCAGGAGAGCACCTACACCAACATGGGACCTCAATTTTGTTCTGGAAAAACTTATGCTACCTCCCTTTGAACCAGCTTTCTCTGCAGATCTACAGTTTCTATCATGGAAGACTGCCCTGCTGCTAGCAATAACTTCAGCTAGAAGAGTCTCAGAGCTGCAGGCACTAATGGCATTGGAACCTTTACTCATTTTCCATCAAGACAGAGTTTTTCTATGAACTAATCCTTCCTTCATGCCTAAGGTGGTTTCCAGTGTGGCTTTAAATCAAACTATCCACTTACCCTTCTTCCCAAATCCACAGAACAAAGGAGAAAGACTCCTGCATTCCTTGGACATTCACAGGCAACTTCGTTACTACTTGGATAAAACTAAGGCTTTCAGAAAATCTGACCAGCTCTTTGTATCCTATGCTACAGCTTCACAAGGGAAGGCTATATCAAAACAAACCATTTCCAAATGGATAGGACATTGCATTCATTTTTGCTATACCCATCATGGAAAACCAGTTCCTGCTACCATTAGGCCCCACTCTACCAGGGCAACAGCTACATCTACAGCCTTCCTCAGGGGGGTTCCAACCAAGGAGATTTTGGAAGCTGCAACTTGGAGTTCAGTACATACCTTTACCAAACACTATCACTTACCACTTTACTCTAAGACTAGAGCTGGCTTCGCCACTGCAGTTCTGCAGGGCCTTTTAGCCTCCTCTAACCCTCTATAACTCCTCCACCCATCCTTAGCTTTGGGATTCTACCCAACTGTAATGACCGCAGCAGGGTAACATGATGAACATAGTACAGTTTTGTACCTACCATAAATGTAGATGTTCGAGTGTACACACTGCTGCAGTCCAGGTTACCCTCCCTCTATCCCCTCTGATCTAACTGGCTAAATCTCTACAATACCTTCCTGATGTATTTGCTTATAGCTGGAGGGATTTTGTGTTTGTGCAAAAAATTACTTAATTTGGTACTAATTACTGACCACCTTTTTGGGGGCACCTGACATCTGGGGCAAGAAAAACTGAAGAAAATCGCGTCAGATGCATTACATATACCCCTGGCGCACTGACGTCAGGGAAGAAGCGACAGCAACCGACGCCGGACCAAGACTTTGGAATTCCCGCCGACTGCGGGACCGCCTGACAACAGGATAACTCAACTGTGATGACTGCAGCAGGGTGTACACTCGAACATCTACATTTATGGTAGGTACAAAACTGTACTTTTCATGACATACACTGGAGAATGCAGACCAAAGCCAGATGGGATGCAGAATTACTGTTCATAACTAACATACACACACACACACACACACACACACACACACACACACACACACACACACACACACACACACACACGCACACACATATATATATATATACATACACACACACACACACACACACACACACACACACACACACACACACACACACACACAGGTCTACTTCTAAATCCTGTAATTCCAGAATCCCGTAGGTGAAGATACTGAGATGACAATTGCAAAACTTAAAATATGTGTATGTATATCCATCTATGTATACGTGTATGTGTGCGCGCGTGTGTGTGTGTGTATGTGTGTGTGTGTGTGTGTATATATATATATATATATATATATATATATATATATATATATACACAGACACACACATTTACATACATCAACAGCTAGAAGTATATATAAATATTTATGCGATTATGTGAGTGTATGTATGTATGTATATATTTAAATAGGGCTGGCAGTTTAACCAGATTTGGTCACACAATCACTTAGTACTGTGAACTCTAATAGAAAGTTTAATGATACATGGGTGAAAAGTGTAGAAAGTTTAATGATACATGAGTGAAAAGTGAGAGCAGGCATGTGGGAGTTGGGCAGTGCTACCATTTAAGAATGGAAAGTGGACGGGCTTGTCTAGTGACAAGACAACTTATGACTTTGCAATGCTACAAAACAGTGCAGATGATGTTGCAGACCTCATGAAGGGCCCTGGAGGAGTCTGGGAAGGAATGGTAAGTCTGCATTAATAATATACTGAAACATGAGAGGAGGCAATAATGGAACACAAGTTATTCCAAAAGAAAGCCTCAGATATCATATGTATTAGAATGGTACTTAAGAAAATACACTTCAAGGCCTCTCCATTCATATGTTTCTTCCTCCTCTCCTCATCACGCTCCCTGTGTATTCTGAAAACGTAA